>NC_087068.1:33117435-33262968 GCF_963678635.1 Symsagittifera roscoffensis
ATACACTCCTCTTCCGAAGGAAATGTGACGATATGGTTTTTTTAAGTAAAAAATTACTTCTTTTCGGGCTTCCGGCTTGCTCCAAAAATTGGCTTCAATTTTATCATTTTGAAGCTGTTGGCTTCCAAAAATTGGCTTCAATTTTACTCTGATGACTTTTAATGTCTGTTGATAGATGTCGGAGTAGCAGTAGGAGAGCTTAAATTTGATACAAAAAAACGTGTCTAAAATCGAAGTGCTTGGGACGATATACGTTTTTTAAGAAGAAAAAATAATCGGGCTTCCGGCTCGCTCCAAAGATTGGCTTCATCTTTATTTTTACTCTGATGATTTTTGCAATCTGTTGATAGGTATCGGAATAGCATTAGTAGAGCTTAAGTTTGATATAAAAAACGTTTCTAAATTCGAGGTGCTTGTGACGATAATATTTTTTTTATAAAAAAAAATTCGGGCTTCAGGCTCTCTCCTAAGATTGATTTCAATTGTACGTTTTAGGTTAATTTTTTGCTCTTGCCCTGTTATTTGAACCAAACTTGTTTTGCGACTCTCAAGTTGTTGAATTTTTCAGATCTTCAATTGGAGCGATTACAATTCTCAAAACGTCGTGTTAGTTTCGATATAGTTTTCAAGTGTCGATAATTTTCATCGATAAATTCTTCAAATTGTGCCATAATTTTCTTGTTTTTATACAACTCTGGTGCAGTTGAGGCCGTAAGATTTTCTACGCTCTTTGATTGTTAAGAAGGAAGTGATTTAAGTTAAGAATGGTTAGTTGGGCGAGGTATAACCCGATTTTCCAGGTTTCTATGAAGTTCATAGCAAGTGATATCATTTTTTCATAATTTTTCGGTTGAAAGAGTCTATTTCATTGCTAAAATATAGTATCTTACTCGTCATTTCAGTTACAGATTATAGTTCGATGCATGGAAGTTATCGAAAATTGAAAAAAAAATCAAGGTTTTCAAAAAACAGTCAATTCGTGACGCCGCTTTGTGTGTGCACTTTTTGTGTTTGCCTACCCCCAAAAAAATTGAGAGTTTATTACAAAAAATTTTCACTGCTGAAACTATCCAGGACACTGATTTGGCAAGTGATTATTTCAATTTCAGTGCTGTTAGAGAAGTCCGTTAACAGCAATATTTCTGGATGAAAAAATTGAAAAGATCAGTTTGGGCGGCCTGATCTGGCCTGAAATATTGCTTCAAAAATCTTCTGCCCTATATATGAAAAAGTACTGAGTATTTTCTCTGCTGTGTTTTTTGCAATTGTTAAAAATTTTTCGAAGGCCTAAATTTTATTGTGTTACATTATTAAACTCAGGGTGGTTGTGAAACTATTAATTTTTTTAAAAAATCACAATTTTTCAAAATCCTTGCTTAATCCAGGTTTTGTGCCATAGAGTTGTGACAACCTATTGGTTTTCAAGTCAGGTTTTGCCATGACAGTTGAATGAAAGAGCTTAATGTTGGTATATGATAGGCTCCTAAAATCGAAGGGAATGTGACGATATGTTTTTTTAATGAAAAATTTTCCTTTTTTCGGGCTTCCGGCTCGCTCCAAAGATTGGCTTCAATTTTAATGTTATATTAGTGATTTTTGTAATAAGTTAAAAGCTATCGGAGATACAATAGTGGAACTTAATTTTATTATATAAAATGAGTGCAAAATCGAAGTGATTGTGACGATATAAATTATTGAATTTAAAAAAAAAAAATTTTTTCGGGCTTCAGGCTCTCTCCTAAGATTGGCTTCAATTGTTCATCTTAGGTTATTTTTGTGCTCTTGCCCGGTTCTCAATTTCGAAGACACTTTTACTGCTCGTCTCGCGCTGTTAATTTTTATAAACTTCAAATTGAAGAGTTTAAAATCCTCAAAACGGCGTGTTAATTTCGATATTGTTTTCTAGTGTTGATAATTTTCATCGATATTTTCTTTAAATTATGCCATAGTTTTCTTGTTTTTATACAACTCTGGTACTATTGAGACAGTAACATTTCCTAAACTCATTGATTGTTAGCAGGGTAATCATTGAAGTTGCAGAATGGTTAGTTGGGCGAGGTATAACCCGATTTTCCAGGTTTCTATGAAGTTCATAGCAAGTGATATCATTTTTTCATAATTTTTCGGTTGAAAGAGTCTATTTCATTGCTAAAATATAGTATCTTACTCGTCATTTCAGTTACAGATTATAGTTCGATGCATGGAAGTTATCGAAAATTGAAAAAAAAATCAAGGTTTTCAAAAAACAGTCAATTCGTGACGCCGCTTTGTGTGTGCACTTTTTGTGTTTGCCTACCCCCAAAAAAATTGAGAGTTTATTACAAAAAATTTTCACTGCTGAAACTATCCAGGACACTGATTTGGCAAGTGATTATTTCAATTTCAGTGCTGTTAGAGAAGTCCGTTAACAGCAATATTTCTGGATGAAAAAATTGAAAAGATCAGTTTGGGCGGCCTGATCTGGCCTGAAATATTGCTTCAAAAATCTTCTGCCCTATATATGAAAAAGTACTGAGTATTTTCTCTGCTGTGTTTTTTGCAATTGTTAAAAATTTTTCGAAGGCCTAAATTTTATTGTGTTACATTATTAAACTCAGGGTGGTTGTGAAACTATTAATTTTTTTAAAAAATCACAATTTTTCAAAATCCTTGCTTAATCCAGGTTTTGTGCCATAGAGTTGTGACAACCTATTGGTTTTCAAGTCAGGTTTTGCCATGACAGTTGAATGAAAGAGCTTAATGTTGGTATATGATAGGCTCCTAAAATCGAAGGGAATGTGACGATATGTTTTTTTAATGAAAAATTTTCCTTTTTTCGGGCTTCCGGCTCGCTCCAAAGATTGGCTTCAATTTTAATGTTATATTAGTGATTTTTGTAATAAGTTAAAAGCTATCGGAGATACAATAGTGGAACTTAATTTTGTTATATAAAATGAGTGCAAAATCGAAGTGATTGTGACGATATAAATTATTGAATTTAAAAAAAAAAATTTTTTTCGGGCTTCAGGCTCTCTCCTAAGATTGGCTTCAATTGTTCATCTTAGGTTATTTTTGTGCTCTTGCCCGGTTCTCAATTTCGAAGACACTTTTACTGCTCGTCTCGCGCTGTTAATTTTTATAAACTTCAAATTGAAGAGTTTAAAATCCTCAAAACGGCGTGTTAATTTCGATATTGTTTTCTAGTGTTGATAATTTTCATCGATATTTTCTTTAAATTATGCCATAGTTTTCTTGTTTTTATACAACTCTGGTACTATTGAGACAGTAACATTTCCTAAACTCATTGATTGTTAGCAGGGTAATCATTGAAGTTGCAGAATGGTTAGTTGGGCGAGGTATAACCCGATTTTCCAGGTTTCTATGAAGTTCATAGCAAGTGATATCATTTTTTCATAATTTTTCGGTTGAAAGAGTCTATTTCATTGCTAAAATATAGTATCTTACTCGTCATTTCAGTTACAGATTATAGTTCGATGCATGGAAGTTATCGAAAATTGAAAAAAAAAATCAAGGTTTTCAAAAAACAGTCAATTCGTGACGCCGCTTTGTGTGTGCACTTTTTGTGTTTGCCTACCCCCAAAAAAATTGAGAGTTTATTACAAAAAATTTTCACTGCTGAAACTATCCAGGACACTGATTTGGCAAGTGATTATTTCAATTTCGGTGCTGTTAGAGAAGTCCGTTAACAGCAATATTTCTGGATGAAAAAATTGAAAAGATCAGTTTGGGCGGCCTGATCTGGCCTGAAATATTGCTTCAAAAATCTTCTGCCCTATATATGAAAAAGTACTGAGTATTTTCTCTGCTGTGTTTTTTGCAATTGTTAAAAATTTTTCGAAGGCCTAAATTTTATTGTGTTACATTATTAAACTCAGGGTGGTTGTGAAACTATTAATTTTTTTAAAAAATCACAATTTTTCAAAATCCTTGCTTAATCCAGGTTTTGTGCCATAGAGTTGTGACAACCTATTGGTTTTCAAGTCAGGTTTTGCCATGACAGTTGAATGAAAGAGCTTAATGTTGGTATATGATAGGCTCCTAAAATCGAAGGGAATGTGACGATATGTTTTTTTAATGAAAAATTTTCCTTTTTTCGGGCTTCCGGCTCGCTCCAAAGATTGGCTTCAATTTTAATGTTATATTAGTGATTTTTGTAATAAGTTAAAAGCTATCGGAGATACAATAGTGGAACTTAATTTTGTTATATAAAATGAGTGCAAAATCGAAGTGATTGTGACGATATAAATTATTGAATTTAAAAAAAAAAATTTTTTTCGGGCTTCAGGCTCTCTCCTAAGATTGGCTTCAATTGTTCATCTTAGGTTATTTTTGTGCTCTTGCCCGGTTCTCAATTTCGAAGACACTTTTACTGCTCGTCTCGCGCTGTTAATTTTTATAAACTTCAAATTGAAGAGTTTAAAATCCTCAAAACGGCGTGTTAATTTCGATATTGTTTTCTAGTGTTGATAATTTTCATCGATATTTTCTTTAAATTATGCCATAGTTTTCTTGTTTTTATACAACTCTGGTACTATTGAGACAGTAACATTTCCTAAACTCATTGATTGTTAGCAGGGTAATCATTGAAGTTGCAGAATGGTTAGTTGGGCGAGGTATAACCCGATTTTCCAGGTTTCTATGAAGTTCATAGCAAGTGATATCATTTTTTCATAATTTTTCGGTTGAAAGAGTCTATTTCATTGCTAAAATATAGTATCTTACTCGTCATTTCAGTTACAGATTATAGTTCGATGCATGGAAGTTATCGAAAATTGAAAAAAAAATCAAGGTTTTCAAAAAACAGTCAATTCGTGACGCCGCTTTGTGTGTGCACTTTTTGTGTTTGCCTACCCCCAAAAAAATTGAGAGTTTATTACAAAAAATTTTCACTGCTGAAACTATCCAGGACACTGATTTGGCAAGTGATTATTTCAATTTCAGTGCTGTTAGAGAAGTCCGTTAACAGCAATATTTCTGGATGAAAAAATTGAAAAGATCAGTTTGGGCGGCCTGATCTGGCCTGAAATATTGCTTCAAAAATCTTCTGCCCTATATATGAAAAAGTACTGAGTATTTTCTCTGCTGTGTTTTTTGCAATTGTTAAAAATTTTTCGAAGGCCTAAATTTTATTGTGTTACATTATTAAACTCAGGGTGGTTGTGAAACTATTAATTTTTTTAAAAAATCACAATTTTTCAAAATCCTTGCTTAATCCAGGTTTTGTGCCATAGAGTTGTGACAACCTATTGGTTTTCAAGTCAGGTTTTGCCATGACAGTTGAATGAAAGAGCTTAATGTTGGTATATGATAGGCTCCTAAAATCGAAGGGAATGTGACGATATGTTTTTTTAATGAAAAATTTTCCTTTTTTCGGGCTTCCGGCTCGCTCCAAAGATTGGCTTCAATTTTAATGTTATATTAGTGATTTTTGTAATAAGTTAAAAGCTATCGGAGATACAATAGTGGAACTTAATTTTGTTATATAAAATGAGTGCAAAATCGAAGTGATTGTGACGATATAAATTATTGAATTTAAAAAAAAAATTTTTTTTCGGGCTTCAGGCTCTCTCCTAAGATTGGCTTCAATTGTTCATCTTAGGTTATTTTTGTGCTCTTGCCCGGTTCTCAATTTCGAAGACACTTTTACTGCTCGTCTCGCGCTGTTAATTTTTATAAACTTCAAATTGAAGAGTTTAAAATCCTCAAAACGGCGTGTTAATTTCGATATTGTTTTCTAGTGTTGATAATTTTCATCGATATTTTCTTTAAATTATGCCATAGTTTTCTTGTTTTTATACAACTCTGGTACTATTGAGACAGTAACATTTCCTAAACTCATTGATTGTTAGCAGGGTAATCACTGAAGTTGCAGAATGGTTAGTTGGGCGAGGTACAACCCGATTTTTCAGGTTTTTTTTAATGTTTATTGCACGATGTATCATTTTTTCAGGATTTTACGGTTGAAATAGTCTATTCTGTCGCTGAACTATAGTATTTCATTCGTAATTCTAGTTAAAGAACTTAATTCGATGCATGAAAATTACCCAAATTGAAAAAAAAATCAAAGTTTTTAAAAACTGTCATTTCGACTTGCTGCTTTGGGTGTGCACTTTTTATGTTTGCCTACCCTAAAAAAAATTTCACAGTTTTTCTTTCAAAAATGTTTCAGGGATGAGATATCCAGAAAAAAATGTCGCAACTGGTTGATACGCATTCAGTTTTGTTATAGATGTGCGTTAACAGCTATGTTTCTGGATGAAAAAGACCATAAGGTCAGTTTGGGGGACCGTATTTGGCCTCAAATATCGCTTCAAAAAATATTCTGCACATTTTTTGTTATAAAGTATTCAGTATTTTTTCTGCAATTTGTTGCAATCGTTAGAACTGCAACAGGGCTGATTTTTGATGTATAATACGTTTCTAAACTCAGCGTGGTTATGAAGATATTAGTTTTCAAAAAAAAAACCCAATTTTTTCAAAATCCCTGCTTGGCACAGGTTTTGTGTCATAGAAATGTTAAAAATTATTAGTTTTCAAATCTGTTTTTTGCCATCAACAGAGGAATAACAGAGCTTAATTTTGATATAAGATACGCTCCTAAATTCGAAGGGAAGGTAACGATATCATTTTTTAAAGTAAAATGTTACTTTTTTTCGGGCTTCGGGCTCGCTCCAAAGATTGACTTAAATTTTCATTTTTTCTTAATATTTTTCGCAATCTGTTTATAGCCATCACAAGAACAACAACAGAGCCCAATGTTGATTTATAAAATGTTTCTTTCTTCGAAGTGAATGTGACGATATATTTTTTTTAAGTAAAAAAAAACATTTTTTCGGGCTTATGGCTCGCTCCTAAGATTAGCTTAAAATTTTGTTTTATATTATTATTTTTTGCTATCTGTTTATAGCATTCGCAAGACCAATAACAGAGCTGAATTTTGATATATAAAACGTTTCTAAATTCGACGTGAATGTGACGATATATTTTTTTTAGTAAAAAAAACACCTTTTTTTCTGGCTTCTGGCTCGCTCCTAAGATTGGCTAAAATTTTTGTTTTACAATGTTTTTTTTTGATATCTATTTATAGCTTTCGGAAGTACCATAACAGAGCTTCATTTTGATGTATAAAACGTTCCGTAATTCGAAGTGAGTGTGACGATATATTTTTTTTAAGTAAAAAAAAACATTTTTTCGGGCTTATGGCTCGCTCCTAAGATTAGCCTAAAATTTTGTTTTATATTATTATTTTTTGCTATCTGTTTATAGCATTCGCAAGACCAATAACAGAGCTGAATTTTGATATATAAAACGTTTCTAAATTCGACGTGAATATGACGATATATTTTTTTTTAAGTAAAAAAACACCTTTTTTCGGGCTTTTGGCTCGCTCCTAAGATTGGCTAAAATTTTAGTTTTATAATGTTTTTTTTTGATATCTATTTATAGCTTTCGGAAGTACCATAACAGAGCTTCATTTTGATGTTGAAAACGTTCCGTAATTCGATGAGTGTGACGATATAATTTTTTTAGTTAAAAAAATACCTTTTTTCGGGCTTCTGGCTCGCTCCTAAGATTGGCTAACATTTTGGTTTTACAATGTTTTTTTTGATATCTATTTATAGCTTTCGGAAGTACCATAACAGAGCTTCATTTTGATGTATAAAACGTTCCGTAATTCGAAGTGAGTGTGACGATATAATTTTTTTTAAGTAAAAAAGCCCTTTTTTTCGGGCTTCAGGCTCGCTCCTAAGAATGGCTTAAATTTTTGATTCAACTTAAATTTCTTTGCAATCTGTTTAAAGCTATGGTCATAACAGTAATAGAGCTTCCTTTTGGTATACGAAACAACCCATATTTCGATGTGGTTGTCGCGATATGTTTTTACAAGTAAAAAAAAAAAACATTTTTGGGGCTCCTGGGTCCATCAGCTAGCCTAAAATTTTATAAATCTTTTTTTTTGCAACCTGTTTGTTGATATGTCTATACGAATAATATAAACTGATTTGCTACAGTTGGGATGATGTTGTTTGCCTCTTAACTTCAAAAACTTTACATTTTATGTCAATAATATGCCGATGTTTTGGTTTGGGTGTTAAACCTGCTCTTGTTGAAATTGAATATTTTTTGAATATCAATAATGTGGAGACATGTTTACATGAGTTGTTTCAGTGTTTGTGTTGTATTAGCGTCGGCCTAATTTGTTCGTAATTTTCAGATTCAATCGAAATGTAGCACTGCATTATATGCTTAGAATTGGATATGGCTGATGACCTCTATCCATGCAATTATGTCGAGCTTATTTTACAATTACTTAAGTCATTACAACGCATCAAGAAGAATATCGAAAAACAACGTTAGAAGAGCCTACTTCGGAGGAACTGTACTATGAAGAATGTTTTTTTATTTAATCATTTTTGATGAATCTATTCAGTTGCTGAGCAGTAACCTTCAAGATGATTCGTATCTGTCTATCCGAGTTGTACGATCAGTATTGTTTTCGCGGATCATTCGGCATATATCTCAATTGATAAAAAAGAACGAAGTTGCAAACTCTCAAGAATGAATGTCTGCTAACACGTACTGGATTCTTTATATTGTTTAAATTTAATGAATACATAAGTATAATGAGTTTCGATCACACCTTGTTTTAATAGGCCTTCTCGTTTCTGATTTTTCCCCCGTGACAGTACTCCTATGAGCACATTTTAATGCTATCATTCTCATATTTGATATGTTCTGCTGAAGTCTTGAGAAGGAGGAAGGAACTTATGGTTTGATTTGCTTTTTTTATCACTATCAGACTGAAATATCGCGCCTGATTTGTGTACCATTTTAACAAGTGTCTATAAGGCATCCTAGGTAATATAAAACTGAAAATGCAATCCTTTAAACCATAATAATGATCGGTTAGATATCGTTTTCCCATAACTTATTGTACAACCTAACTAAATTGTCATGTCAACTCTGGTATATTTGATGATTTTCCCCCCTTGTTTTTCGAACTTATCTTGGTGTTTCTGTAAGTTGGAACAAAAACACATTCCTGAAACCCCTAAAATCATGTTCACGATAGTTTGTAGTATGCTAGAAAGCGTTTCGACTAATATTGGGCTTCTCTTCAAAAAAATTGAGTTTTTTCTGTCGCTCTCTGTTACAAATTTCTTGCGCAGTTTTTTTTTCCATTTTCACGGATACTTGTAGGCTACCCTAGATAGCTCGATGAGCCTAAAGTTCAGTCATGGATCAATCCAGTCCTGTTGACGACCGATGTGTCATCAGTTTTCAGAAAAGGCTATTTATCTTAGCTGACTTGTCATCTCAACTCTGGTACTTCTGATGATTTTCCCCCCTTGTTTTTTGATTATTTTTCGGTTTTTCTGTAGTTGGAACAAAGACATATGCCTGAAAATTCTTTTGACGAAAATTTGCAGTTTGCTTAAAGGCGTTTGTGCTCAAAGTAGGGCCTCTTTTTAAAATTATTTAGCTATTTTGTGTCGCTCTCTGTAAAAAAAATTTTGCGCATGAATTTTTTTCATTTTCACGGATACTTGTAGGCTACCCTAGATAGCTCAATGAGCTTAAAGTTCATTCATGAGTCAATCCTTTCATGTTGACGACCAAAATGTTCCATCAGTTTTTAGAAAAAGGCGTTTTATCTTAGCTGACTTGTCATGTCTACTCTGGTTGTTTTAGATAATTTTTCCCCTTGTTTTTCGAACGTAGTTTTTTTTTCTATAAATTGGAACAATGGCACATGCCTGAAACCCCTAAAAATCATATTCACGATAGTTTGCAGTATGCTAGAATGCGTTTCGGCTCAATATAGTGCTTCTCTTCAAAAAATGTGGGTTTTTTCTATCGCTCTCTATAACAATTGACCCAACCTAACATGTGATGTCAACTCTGATACCTCTGATGATTTTTCCCCTTGTTCTTCGAACCTGAGTTGACATGACAATTTAGGTAGGGTAAATAGCTTTTTTCCTAAATTTGATGTCAAATTGGTCCTCATTAATGCTGGATTGATACATGAATGAACTTAGAGCTCATCAAGTTATTTAGCGTAGCCCACAGGTATCCGTGAAAATGGAAAAATCGTGCCCAAAAATTTTGTTACAGAGCGGCACAGAAAAAATCTAACTATTTCCTATAGAGAAGTCCTATATTGAGCCAAAATGCTTCGTAGCATAACGCTGACTAATGTGAGTATGACTTCTTGGGGTTCAGTCGTGTTTCTATTTCCAGCTTATGAGAAACAAGTTAGGTTCGAAAAACAATGAGAAAGAATCATCAAGAGTACCAGAGTTGACATGACATGCTAGCTAGGGTAGATACCCTCTTTCTAGGATTTGGTTCCGATTCCGTCGTGAGCGTAGCCAGAAAATATCTTGGCTGAATTTTCAGCTCATCAAATTATCTAGGGTAGCCTACATGTATCCGTGAAACTGAAAAAAAAATCATGCGCAATAATTTTGTCATAGGTTACGACAGAAAAACAATTGGTTTTAAACAAAAGCACAATATCGAGCCCAAATGCTTTTTCGCGTATCCCAGACTAGCGTGAATATCTTTTCGAGTGATTTGAATTTTGTGTCTTTGTGCCGGCCGACAGAAAAAAAACAAGATAGGTTCGAAAAACAAGGGGGAAAATCATCAACAGTACCAGAATTCACATGACTTTTTAGGTCGGGCTAAAATCGGGTTTTGATGAAAAATCAGTCGTTAGCATGGTCAGGTTGATTCATGGATGATTTTTCAGCTCATCAGATTATCTAGGATAGCCTAGAGTTATCCGTGAAAATAAAAAGTCATCCACAAAAACTTCCATACAGCGCTATAGAAAGTTCGTTTTTATAGCATTGTTTTTTCGAAGCTCAGCTGACACGACCATTTAGGTAGGGTGAATAGCCTTCTTCTGAAAATTGATGCAATATCGGTTGTTAATCTGAATGGATTGATTCATGAATGAACTTTCAGGTCATCAAGTTATCTATAGTAGTACACAGGTATCCGTGAAAATGAAAAAAGTTATGCGCTAAAAATTTGTTACAGCTCTATAGAAAAAAAACCTAAAAACTTAATAATAGAGAAGCGCTGTATTGAGACGAATTGTTTTATAGTTTAATGCAGACTAGCACGAGTATTATTCCTGGGGGTTTCAGGCTTGATTCTAGTTTCCAACTTAAAGAAAAAACAAGATAGGTTCGAAAAACAACAGGGAAGAATCTTAAAAGTACCAGAATTCACCTGACTTGTTAGGTCGGGTTAAAATCCTCTTTCTGAGAGTTGATGACAATTCAGTCTATAGTATGATTAGGTTGATTGATGGATGAACTTTCAGCTCATCAGATTATCTAGGATAGCCTAGAGTTATCCGTGAAAATGAAAAAAGTCATGCGCAACAAATTTAATACAGCGCTATAGAAAAAACCTATTTTTTTTCATAGAGAAGCGCTATGATGAGATAAAATGCTTTCTAGCATACTGAAGACTAGCGCGAGTATGACTTCCAGTTTTTTTGGCTTGTTTTTAGGTTCCAACTTTCAGAAAAAACGTAGGTTCGAAAAACAATGGGAAAAAATTTACAAAAGTACCAGAGTTGACATGACATGTTAGGTATGTTTTATATCATTTTTCTGAGAGTTGATGACAAATCGGTCGTTAGCATAGTCGGGTTGTTTCTTGGATGAACTTTCAGCTCATCAGGTTATCTAGTAAAATGAAAAATGTCATAAGCAAAAAAAAAATTGTTAGAGCGACAGAAAAACAAGTCGATTTATAGAGAGGCACTATATGGAGACCAATTTTGTTCTGGCGTACCGCAGATTAGCGTGAGTTTGATTTCTAAAGGTTTATTTTACTTCTATTTGTCTCATTCAATAGGAAAAAACAAGATAGTTTCAAAAAATGGAAAAATCATCAAAAGTATCTATCCTTATTTGTCTATTAGTTGGAGCAAAGACATTATTTAAACTTTTAGAAATTGTTCTCACGCTATTCTGCGGTAGGCCAAAAGACATTTAAGTTCGGTTTAGGGTCTCTCTGTGAAACAAGTTATGTTTTTCTGTCGCTCGCGGTAACAATTTTCTTGTGCATGATTTTTTTTTCATTTTCAAGGATACCGGTTGGCTACCCTAGATAACTTGATGAGCTGGAAATTCATACATGAATGAATCTGGCCGTTTAAGCGTCCGATTTGGTATCAGTATTCAAAAAACGCCTTTTCACCCCACCTAACATGTCATTTCAAAGCGTTTTTGCTCAAAGTGGGGCCTCCCCTAAAATATTTACTTATTTTGTCGGGACTTTTTGTTGGAACTTTATGGCTGACCGGTCCTCAGTTCTGCTTCTATACCCTGTGGGATTTGCAATTGCGCTTGTTCACTTCATCAAACTGTGAAGTCTTTTCGGACTTCAGTTTGCTTGTTAGAACTGTGCGGTTACCTTCTTTTCTTGTCTGTTTTTTGAGTTGTGTTGGAATGAACCATTGCGGCTTCGTTCTCTTAAGCAAGTTGTGAAGTCTTGTCGGGATTCAGTTTGCAAGTTGGAACTTTGGCTGTCCGGTCCTCAGTTCTGCTTCTATACCCTGTGGGATTTTCATTTGCGCTTGTTCACTTCAGCAAACTGTGAAGTCTTTTCGGACTTCAGTTTGCTTGTTAGAACTGTGCGGTTACTTTCTTTTCTTTTCTGTTTTTTTTTGGATTAAGTTGGAATGAAGCATTGCGGCTTCGTTTTTTTAAGCAAATTGTGAAGTCTTGTCGGGCTTCAGTTTGCAGGTTGGAGTTTTTTGGCTGTCCGGTCTTCAGTTCTGCTTCTGTACCCTGTGGGATTTGCAATTGCGCTTGTTCACTTCAGCAAACTGTGAAGTCTTTTCGGACTTCAGTTTGCTCGTTAGAACTGTGCGGTTACCTACTTTTCTTTTCTGTTTTTTGAATTGTTGGAATGAAGCATTGCGGCTTCGTTCTCTTAAGCAAGTTGTGAAGTCTTGTCGGGATTCAGTTTGCAAGTTGGAATTTTTTGGCTGTCTGGTCTTCAGTTCTGCTTCTGTACCCTGTGGGATTTGCAATTGCGCATGTTCACTTCGGCAAACTGAAGTCTTTTCGGACTTCATCTTGCTCGTTAGAACTGTTCGGTTGCCTACTTTTCTTTTGTTTTTTGGATTATGTCGGACTGAAGCATTGCGGCTTCGTTCTCTTAAGCAAATTGTGAAGTTTTGTCGGGCTTCAGTTTGCAAGTTGGAACTTTGGCTGTCCGGTCCTCAGTTCTGCTTCTATACCCTGTGGGATTTGCAATTGCACTTGTTCACTTCAGCAAACTGTGAAGTCTTTTCGGACTTCAGTTTGCTTGTTAGAACTGTGCGGTTACTTTCTTTTCTGTTTTTTGGATTATGTTGGAATGAAGCATTGCGGCTTCGTTCTCTTAAGCAAGTTGTGAAGTCTTGTCGGGATTCAGTTTGCAAGTTGGAATTTTTTGGCTGTCCGGTCTTCAGTTCTGCTTCTGTACCCTGTGGGATTTGCAATTGCGCATGTTCACTTCGGCGAACTGAAGTCTTTTCGGATTTCAGTTTGCTCGTTAGAACTGTGCGGTTACCTACTTTTCTTTTCTGTTTTTTGAATTGTTGGAATGAAGCATTGCGGCTTCGTTCTCTTAAGCAAGTTGTGAAGTCTTGTCGGGATTCAGTTTGCAAGTTGGAATTTTTTGGCTGTCCGGTCTTCAGTTCTGCTTCTGTACCCTGTGGGATTTGCAATTGCGCATGTTCACTTCGGCAAACTGAAGTCTTTTCGGACTTCAGTTTGCTCGTTAGAACTGTGCGGTTGCCTACTTTTCTTTTGTTTTTTGGATTATGTCGGAATGAAGCATTGCGGCTTCGTTCTCTTAAGCAAATTGTGAAGTTTTGTCGGGCTTCAGTTTGCAAGTTGGAACTTTGGCTGTCCGGTCCTCAGTTCTGCTTCTATACCCTGTGGGACTTGCAATTGCGCTTGTTCACTTCAGCTAACTGTGAAGTCTTTTCGGACTTCAGCTTGCTTGTTAAAACTGTGCGGTTACTTTGTTTTTTGGATTATGTTGGAATGAAGCATTGCGGCTTCGTTCTCTTAAGCAAGTTGTGAAGTCTTGTCGGGATTCAGTGTGCAAGTTGGAATTTTTTGGCTGTCCGGTCTTCAGTTCTGCTTCTGTACCCTGTGGGATTTGCAATTGCGCATGTTCACTTCGGCAAACTGAAGTCTTTTCGGACTTCAGTTTGCTCGTTAGAACTGTGCGGTTGCCTACTTTTCTTTTGTTTTTTGGATTATGTCGGAATGAAGCATTGCGGCTTCGTTCTCTTAAGCAAATTGTGAAGTTTTGTCGGGCTTCAGTTTGCAAGTTGGAACTTTGGCTGTCCGGTCCTCAGTTCTGCTTCTATACCCTGTGGGATTTGCAATTGCGCTTGTTCACTTCAGCAAACTGTGAAGTCTTTTCGGACTTCAGTTTGCTTGTTAAAACTGTGCGGTTACTTTCTTTTGTTTTTTGGATTATGTTGGAATGAAGCATTGCGGCTTCGTTCTCTTAAGCAAGTTGTCAAGTCTTGTCGGGATTCAGTTTGCAAGTTGGAATTTTTTGGCTGTCCGGTCTTCAGTTCTGCTTCTGTACCCTGTGGGATTTGCAATTGCGCATGTTCACTTCGGCGAACTGAAGTCTTTTCGGACTTCAGATTGCTCGTTAGAACTGTGCGGTTACCTACTTTTCTTTTCTGTTTTTTGAATTGTTGGAATGAAGCATTGCGGCTTCGTTCTCTTAAGCAAGTTGTGAAGTCTTGTCGGGATTCAGTTTGCAAGTTGGAATTTTTTGGCTGTCCGGTCTTCAGTTCTGCTTCTGTACCCTGTGGGATTTGCAATTGCGCATGTTCACTTCGGCAAACTGAAGTCTTTTCGGACTTCAGTTTCCTCGTTAGAACTGTGCGGTTGCCTACTTTTCTTTTGTTTTTTGGATTATGTCGGAATGAAGCATTGCGGCTTCGTTCTCTTAAGCAAATTGTGAAGTTTTGTCGGGCTTCAGTTTGCAAGTTGGAACTTTGGCTGTCCGGTCCTCAGTTCTGCTTCTATACCCTGTGGGATTTGCAATTGCGCTTGTTCACTTCAGCAAACTGTGAAGTCTTTTCGGACTTCAGTTTGCTTGTTAAAACTGTGCGGTTACTTTCTTTTCTGTTTTTTGGATTATGTTGGAATGAAGCATTGCGGCTTCGTTCTCTTAAGCAAGTTGTGAAGTCTTGTCGGGATTCAGTTTGCAAGTTGGAATTTTTTGGCTGTCCGGTCTTCAGTTCTGCTTCTGTACCCTGTGGGATTTGCAATTGCGCATGTTCACTTCGGCGAACTGAAGTCTTTTCGGACTTCAGTTTGCTCGTTAGAACTGTGCGGTTGCCTACTTTTCTTTTGTTTTTTGGATTATGTCGGAATGAAGCATTGCGGCTTCGTTCTCTTAAGCAAATTGTGAAGTTTTGTCGGGCTTCAGTTTGCAAGTTGGAATTTTTTGGCTGTCCGGTCTTCAGTTCTGCTTCTGTACCCTGTGGGATTTGCAATTGCGCATGTTCACTTCGGCGAACTGAAGTCTTTTCGGACTTCAGTTTGCTCGTTAGAACTGTGCGGTTACCTACTTTTCTTTTCTGTTTTTTGGATTATGTTGGAATGAAGCATTGCGGCTTCGTTCTCTTAAGCAAGTTGTGAAGTCTTGTCGGGATTCAGTTTGCAAGTTGGAATTTTTTGGCTGTCCGGTCTTCAGTTCTGCTTCTGTACCCTGTGGGATTTGCAATTGCGCATGTTCACTTCGGCGAACTGAAGTCTTTTCGGACTTCAGTTTGCTCGTTAGAACTGTGCGGTTACCTACTTTTCTTTTCTGTTTTTTGAATTGTTGGAATGAAGCATTGCGGCTTCGTTCTCTTAAGCAAGTTGTGAAGTCTTGTCGGGATTCAGTTTGCAAGTTGGAATTTTTTGTTTGTCCGGTCTTCAGTTCTGCTTCTGTACCCTGTGGGATTTGCAATTGCGCATGTTCACTTCGGCAAACTGAAGTCTTTTCGGACTTCAGTTTGCTCGTTAGAACTGTGCGGTTGCCTACTTTTCTTTTGTTTTTTGGATTATGTCGGAATGAAGCTTTGCGGCTTCGTTCTCTTAAGCAAATTGTGAAGTTTTGTCGGGCTTCAGTTTGCAAGTTGGAACTTTAGCTGTCCGGTCCTCAGTTCTGCTTCTATACCCTGTGGGATTTGCAATTGCGCTTGTTCACTTCAGCAAACTGTGAAGTCTTTTCGGACTTCAGTTTGCTTGTTAAAACTGTGCGGTTACTTTCTTTTCTGTTTTTTGGATTATGTTGGAATGAAGCATTGCGGCTTCGTTCTCTTAAGCAAGTTGTGAAGTCTTGTCGGGATTCAGTTTGCAAGTTGGAACTTTGGCTGTCCGGTCCTCAGTTCTGCTTCTATACCCTGTGGGATTTGCAATTGCGCTTGTTCACTTCAGCAAACTGTGAAGTCTTTTCGGACTTCAGTTTGCTCGTTAGAACTGTGCGGTTACCTACTTTTCTTTTCTGTTTTTTGAATTGTTGGAATGAAGCATTGCGGCTTCGTTCTCTTAAGCAAGTTGTGAAGTCTTGTCGGGATTCAGTTTGCAAGTTGGAATTTTTTGGCTGTCCGGTCTTCAGTTCTGCTTCTGTACCCTGTGGGATTTGCAATTGCGCATGTTCACTTCGGCAAACTGAAGTCTTTTCGGACTTCAGTTTCCTCGTTAGAACTGTGCGGTTGCCTACTTTTCTTTTGTTTTTTGGATTATGTCGGAATGAAGCATTGCGGCTTCGTTCTCTTAAGCAAATTGTGAAGTTTTGTCGGGCTTCAGTTTGTAAGTTGGAACTTTGGCTGTCCGGTCCTCAGTTCTGCTTCTATACCCTGTGGGATTTGCAATTGCGCTTGTTCACTTCAGCAAACTGTGAAGTCTTTTCGGACTTCAGCTTGCTTGTTAGAACTGTGCGGTTACTTTCTTTTTTGTTTTTTGGATTATGTTGGAATGAAGCATTGCGGCTTCATTCTCTTAAGCAAGTTGTGAAGTCTTGTCGGGATTCAGTGTGCAAGTTGGAATTTTTTGGCTGTCCGGTCTTCAGTTCTGATTCTATACCCTGTGGGATTTGCAATTGCGCTTGTTCACTTCAGCAAACTGTGAAGTCTTTTCGGACTTCAGTTTGCTTGTTAGAACTGTGCGGTTACCTTCTTTTCTTTTCTGTTTTTTGAATTGTGTTGGAATGAAGCATTGCGGCTTCGTTCTCTTAAGCAAGTTGTGAAGTCTTGTCGGGATTCAGTTTGCAAGTTGGAATTTTTTGGCTGTCCGGTCTTCAGTTCTGCTTCTGTACCCTGTGGGATATGCAATTGCGCATGTTCACTTCGGCAAACTGAAGTCTTTTCGGACTTCAGTTTGCTCGTTAGAACTGTGCGGTTGCCTACTTTTCTTTTCTGTTTTTTGGATTGTCGGAATGAAGCATCGCGGCTTCGTTCTCTTAAGCAAATTGTGAAGTTTTGTCGGGCTTCAGTTTGCAAGTTGGAACTTTGGATGTCCGGTCCTCAGTTCTGCTTCTATACCCTGTGGGATTTTCATTTGCGCTTGTTCACTTCAGCAAACTGTGTAGTCTTTTCGGACTTCAGTTTGCTTGTTAGAACTGTGCGGTTACCTACTTTTCTTTTATGTTTTTTGAATTGTTGGAATGAAGCATTGCGGCTTCGTTCTCTTAAGCAAGTTGTGAAGTCTTGTCGGGATTCAGTTTGCAAGTTGGAATTTTTTGGCTGTCCGGTCTTCAGTTCTGCTTCTGTACCCTGTGGGATTTGCAATTGCGCTTGTTCACTTCAGCAAACTGTGAAGTCTTTTCGGACTTCAGTTTGCTCGTTAGAACTGTGCGGTTACCTACTTTTCTTTTCTGTTTTTTGAATTGTTGGAATGAAGCATTGCGGCTTCGTTCTCTTAAGCAAGTTGTGAAGTCTTGTCGGGATTCAGTTTGCAAGTTGGAATTTTTTGGCTGTCCGGTCTTCAGTTCTGCTTCTGTACCCTGTGGGATTTGCAATTGCGCTTGTTCACTTCAGCAAACTGTGAAGTCTTTTCGGACTTCAGTTTGCTTGTTAGAACTGTGCGGTTACTTTCTTTTCTTTTGTTTTTTTTTTGGATTATGTTGGAATGAAGCATTGCGGCTTCGTTTTCTTAAGCAAATTGTCGGGCTTCAGTTTGCAAGTTGGAGTTTTTTGGCTGTCCGGTCTTCAGTTCTGCTTCTTTACCCTGTGGGATTTGCAATTGCGCTTGTTCACTTCAGCAAACTGTGAAGTCTTTTCGGACTTCAGTTTGCTCGTTAGAACTGTGCGGTTACCTACTTTTCTTTTCTGTTTTTTGAATTGTTGGAATGAAGCATTGCGGCTTCGTTCTCTTAAGCAAGTTGTGAAGTCTTGTCGGGATTCAGTTTGCAAGTTGGAATTTTTTGGCTGTCCGGTCTTCAGTTCTGCTTCTGTGCCCTGTGGGATTTGCAATTGCGCATGTTCACTTCGGCAAACTGAAGTCTTTTCGGACTTCAATTTGCTCGTTAGAACTGTGCGGTTGCCTACTTTTCTTTTGTTTTTTGGATTATGTCGGAATGAAGCATTGCGGCTTCGTTCTCTTAAGCAAATTGTGAAGTTTTGTCGGGCTTCAGTTTGCAAGTTGGAACTTTGGCTGTCCGGTCCTCAGTTCTGCTTCTATACCCTGTGGAATTTGCAATTGCGCTTGTTCACTTCAGCAAACTGTGAAGTATTTTCGGACTTCAGTTTGCTTGTTAGAACTGTGCGGTTACTTTCTTTTCTGTTTTTTGGATTATGTTGGAATGAAGCATTGCGGCTTCGTTCTCTTAAGCAAGTTGTGAAGTCTTGTCGGGATTCAGTTTGCAAGTTGGAATTTTTTGGCTGTCCGGTCTTCAGTTCTGCTTCTGTACCCTGTGGGATTTGCAATTGCGCATGTTCACTTCAGCAAACTGTGAAGTCTTTTCGGACTTCAGTTTGCTAGTTAGAACTGTGCGGTTACCTACTCTTCTTTTCTGTTTTTTGGATTATATTAGAATGAAGCATTGCTGCTTCGTTCTCTTAAGCAAATTGTGAAGTTTTGTCGGGCTTCAGTTCGCACATTGGAATGGTTTGGCTCAGGGGCTTCCAGTTCTATTGTAAGTTCTCAAAGTTATCGTCGGATTTGAATTGGCAAGCTAGAATTAGTCGCTTTCATTCCTGGTTTCACATCTGATTTTACTTTTTAAGAAACCTGTTGAACTTTTATCCAAACGGAATGTCGATTCTAGACCTAGTAGCACAAATGGACCTGGTAGAGGCACAAAAATCGAGGTTGATAGACGTAATCACAAACAGTTGTATGACCATAGCGTCTTTCAAAATGCTGAGTAACCAGCAACTAATGGAATTAGGGTTTCCCTTACCTGCTATCCTGGAGTTAATGGCCCTCATAGAGAAAAAGAGTGAAACTGCTGCAATAACGGTGACGCCGCTAGTGGTCTCAAATAAGGAGAACCTTGTAGAACTCCCAGGGCCGAGTAGTTTTTACACTCCGGGCAAAGTGGCGGAGCTCACGGCGTGCGAGTTCAAAGAGAGAACATCGCATATTGATTGTGGGACGCGAGCAGGCTTATTGCAGTTGAACAGATTTCTAGTGGACGAAATTGTAGAGGTTAAAGTTTATATATAAGCATCACAATTTCTTGTTAATTTTATTTAACCGAACTTTAATTTTAGCGCTTACCGAAAGAGAAAAATTTATGGCCGGATAGCGCACTGAAAGAAAGATACGCAAAAATCGCGGTAGAGGCGTATCCAGCACTGAAGTCTCTTGACAGTAGCTGTCCCCACGTAATTCTTTTTCTGATACGTACCAGAAAATTGTTTCTTGTTATTTAAGTAATATGCATAGTTTTTTAAGGCGGTGTTCTACAAGCCGTTCTTTAAAATAAAGCTCATGGGAGACAAATACCAACCATATCCCCAATCCGGTCTCATAGAAGAGAATTTGAAATCACGGCGCGCTGAGCGGCAACGACAGGAGATCGCAAAGCAGCAATCTAAAGGTATATTATATATAATCGTTTGGATAATCGAAAATTGTTTTTCATATCCGATATTTTTGATCTTGATTAATTCCATTTGATCAGGATTGGAAATAGTACGAAAGAGAAAAAGAAGAAGTGTCGCGAGTGAGCTTCAGGACGTAGACTTAAAGGAGCTTGTGGAGAAGTTCGGTGAAAACATAGATTATAGCGAGACAAGGAAGCGTACTATTCTTTACCGAAAGAATTTATTGTGCTCAAAAGGCACAATAAATTATGATAACTATCTATATACAATTGGGTTGAACGTGAAGGTGAAAAATGAGGCAAGTAGTTTATTTGTTTTTTGCTTCAAAGTTACTTTTTTAAAGCTAAAATCCTAGTTTTGTTTAACTAGCTGAATGAGGAGTTTAAATTGTGGGTACCTCAATGTGTGGAAGACATATTTGCGCATCTCTTTGCCCCATTGGTAACCAAAGTGATGCGGTATGCGTCCAATGCACCACATGAAGCCATTGACTCAATAACTGCTTTGCGGTTGAATAGATGTAGGTATTTGAGCGCCCTTTCAATATTGTTTTTAGGATTTCTTATTTGTTTTGATGGTTATCTAGACCCCGATGCCGAGTTTGCCCTAAGGTGCCTCGCTTCTCTTGCTCCGGCTAAGCAAGCAACAGGAGTAAAGAACAGGCGGAGTATTCCAGAAGCTAACCGCGCCTGTCGGGAGAGTTTTATAGTAGATATCCCGGTAATTTATTCCCTGCGTTTTTCATACAATATCCTACCTCTGAGCAAGTTTATTAATCTAAAAACACTGTATAGGATTTGGGTAACCTAGAGTTCCTGGCTAACCAAAAAGAAATGGGGACAATTCTTTGTACCACTGTGCAGGTAAATTATTTTCGCATATGGTATACTTGTGAGTGAGGTGTCATTCAATTTCTGCGTTTTTAGACGTTCGTTGTTGGACCAAAAGGCGTCATTGAAGTTGACGATGTGTTTGGTGCCATAGATACAGCTTTTCGGCTGTTCTTTGTCCTCAACAGGCGGTATCCTGATACCACGTCTGTTCTGTGGGGCTTCATACAAAGTGTGGTATTTAAAATACCACTGATTCGTGTGCCAACTCAAGTTGACTTCTTGGCGCGGAAAATCAACCAGGAGGTCGAAAGTCCCGAAATTTGAACTTTGTTGTTAAATGATATACCACGGTTTTGCTCTGTTTTATACTATTTCATAGGAGACAAAAATATTGTTTTGCTACTACTTTTTCTTATAATTGCAGCAGCTGTTTTGCTAATGTTGTTGGAACAAAGTCCATTAAAAGCTTTTTTTTCAGAAAGTCATTTGAAATTCTGTACGAATCGCTGAATTTGGTAGTTGGTTTCGACACTTGCTGCACTTATTCTGGGAAAGGTTAGTTTATGACTGTGTACCTCGATAATCTGTCCGGAAGGTTGTTCATCAGTATTGCCAGATGCATGGATTGTCTTCATAATAAATTAATTGGAATGCGATGTCTTAGTTATTCTTGGAATTATCTTGTTTTTTTTTGAAAATGTTGTAGGAATGGAGCAAAAAATCAATGTTGAGAATTGTGTGCAGGAGTACTCCGCAGTTTCAAGTGCTGACTGGATTTTGTTAGAAACGTTGATCGATCAAGATGGGAAACGAAGTCATCGGGCCGTTACTGAAGCGGAGAGAATTCCGGTTGATGAAGGGTCTTCTCTTTTTCAATACATGAATCAAATGTATCAGGGAGTATTGAATTATATTTCTTTCGAAGTTGACACTAGGTTTTGCGAAGATACGAAAAGGGGTTATGTAGGATATAAAACCGTTGCGAAAGTAGAGCTTCCGTCAAATACCTTGATACCGCATTTAATGGGAATCGTTGCGAATTGTCCTGGGCATGTTGCAGAAAACCCCGAGTTGAATTACTCAATTTTCGTTAGAGATGGTTGTTCTTACTCAATGCAAGGACCGATTTCTTTTGTCAATCATGAGTGTGAGCCAAATTGTAGTTACGAAGTTCAAAAAGGCAAAAAGGGCGTGGTGTTTCTGCGAACTCTTGTTAATATTGAAAAAGGATCTGAAATAACGGTTAAGTATGGTAAGTCTTTTTTTGGAGCCAATATGGAATTTTGCCTGTGTCCTCACAGCAAGTATCACACATCAAAGCAGGTAAGCAAGGTAACGTCAAGACCCCCAAAAAGAACGCGGTCTGGTAAATGCTTCTATGTTAACGTGGAAAACAACGAACCTAATCTTGTGAGAATCAACGAGTGTCAAGTAGAACAAAGTACTGTAGGTGCTTCCTTTAACAGTCTAGAAAGTTCAGAAGTTGAAAACTTAAGCATTGAAAATAACCATGCAACTGAGGTAACAGAAAATACTGAAATAACAGAAAATGCAGGTGATCAAATAACATGTATCAGCAAAATACCAACAAGTTCCACGGACACTGATGAAATTTCCAATGTGGGGTGTGAAGTAAAACAAAGTACTGTAAATATTGCTTTTAACAATCTAGAAAGTTCGGAAGTCGAAAACTTAAGCATTGAAAATAACCATGCACATGAGGTAACAGAAAAGACTGAAATAACAGAAAATGCAGGTGATCAATTAACCTGTATTAGCAAAATATCAACTTGTTTTTTGGACAATGATAAAATTTACAATGTGTCCCAGCAAACTAACTCTGCTCTCAATTTAGATTCAAACATTGCATCTGGATCGCGTAAGTCTTCCAGAAACAGGTTTGCCGCAGTAAAAAGTTTATACAACGATGACTTGTTTACCCTTGATTGTAACATATGCCCTGTACCAGTTAGACTCAGTAATGTAAACTTGATGCAGCATTTCAGTTTGTTGCACAAAAAAGAAGTTACTTTTGACTGTCCTTTGGAGGGATGTGGGAGAAGTTATACGGGTTTTTTTACATTCAATAGACATATTTTGCAGCATGAAACAGAATTGGCTCTTAACCGATGTAAACTAGCCGAAGAAGTTTTGATGAATGATAATTTAAATGTTATATGCAATAACACGCCAATTTTTCAACTTGAAAACAGTGCTGGTTCGAATGGAAGTGAAATCAGTATCATCAAAACCAATGAAATTGTTGAATCAATAGAAACTAATAATTTTCAACTAGTTTCAGAAACATCCTCAGGAACTACGGATTGCTTCAGAACAGGTATGATAACTCAAAGTAGTTCGGCTGTGCAGCGAAAGAGTTATATTTGGACAAGAGCTAAGTTTTCAACTCAAAAAAGGGAAAATCATTCTTGTAAGTTTGAAGGTTGTAGTAGCCGTGCTGTAAGTGTTGCAAATTTTGATCATCATGTTGGCAAATATCATGGAAATGCAAAAAACTGGCCTTGTGCTTTCTGTTATCGAGTGTTTGGTTCTCGTAGTGTTTTGAGAAAACATGTAAGAATACATCGTTCTGAAACTGAAAATGAACCACCTGCATGCGATTTTTCAAGCAAGGATCTATCTTTTGATAAAAGTACACCCAATCCTATTCTAACTGATGAAATGAATATTGATGTATCACGAAATTTTAGTCGTTTCTGTGATGGTTCTTTTGGTCGTGAGCTGCTTTTCAAGTCTTTGCACTGCTCTTCAAATAATTGGAAGCAAAGTTTCGATTTTATGGAAAATGCTCATAATGTAGCTAATGACATGATTGATAACTTTTTAAGAGCACTGATAGAGATTGGTTCAATGGTACCGAACGTAAATGATTGTGCAATATACACCAATTTGAAAAGTTCTTGTGAAAATTTTTGTTTTTCGTCTGAGAGTAACCAATATCAACTTCTAAAGTTTTTGAAAGATCAAAAATCCTTTGTCATGTCAACCGATTTAAAGTTTGGCAATACATGTGAGTCGAGAAACATAGGAGGTATGACGGTATATCGTGAAGTTCAAAAAAATGGTCAGCTCATCTCTATTTCTCAAGTGTTGAAAAATGTCATATTCGAACATGATGAAATTCTTGATGTATGCATTTTGTATAGTAAGTTTTTAGATAAACTAAGTAACGACGGAATTCTTTTAGATTGTATGCAAACGGAAGGACGTTTTAAAGTCAATTCTAATGTGGACGTACTAGATTTACCTAATATTGAAGCTTCTGTTTTTGATTCCAATTCTGATAAGATTTTTGACGTGTACCTGCAACTTTATTTTGATGAAGTTGAGCCGGTTAATCCCATTGGCACAAGAACAACCATTCATAAATTAGGCTGTTTTTATTGGACATTAAGCAATCTCCCCCCATGGATTTCATCTGACATGCGCATGATGCATGTTGTTGCGTTTGTTGCCTACCTTGATATTGTAGAATTTGGTTTTAGCGAAGTTTTAAATACAATAAGTGAATATCTCAAACAACTTGAAAAAGGAATGAAAATTTTAACCAGAAGTGGAAAGGAATTTATTTTGTTTGGCAAAGGCATGACTTTTGTGGCTGACAATTTAGCGTATAATGCAGTTATGGGTTTTAACGAAAGTTTTTCTGCGGGTAGTTGTTGCTCTAAATGTGTAATTCCTCAATCCATGTTTAAAGATAGACACGAAGAATGTTTTGACGAGTTGAGAACCCCATCCAGATGTATTGAAAATTTCGAGCAGAAGTGTAACGGTGTCAAGCGTGTTTGTGAATTAAAAACAAATTTTTTCAACCCCTACGAAAATTTCACAGGTGATTTACATCATGACATTTTCCAAGGCGGTCTTATGCACACTTTAAGAGTTGTCTTGAATGATTTAATTCCTGATTACCTGACAATTAATGATTTAAATTATAGGATTAATCATTTTGGTTATGGTCGTGATATTGACGGAAAGCCTTCAGAAATAAGTTATGATCGGGTTAAGGATAAAAGTGCCGGGCATTTCAAGCAGAAGTATGACCAAATGTTTACTCTGTTCCGTTTTCTGCCTCTGATAATTGGCGATTTTATCCCGGTTATGGATGATACATGGTTGTTTTTGTTGGACTATTTGTATCTTATTTCTTATCTAATGAGTCCTGCCTTTTTAGAAGCCGACTATCAAGTTCTTGGCGTTTTAATTCGTAAGTTTTGTCTGAATAATTTCTTTTCAGCTAAGAAACTTAAAGAAAAGAAACTGAAGTTATTGTTTAGAGCAACATTTGGCTGCCTTCAGGGAGATGTATCCAGCAGAGTCCATAATTTTCAAGCAGCACAAATTGATCCATTATCCTCGCATTCTCAAATCATCAGGACCCTTTTTGTATCAAAGTGTTCTGAAATACGAAAGAAAGCATATTTTTGTAAAACATATAGCCGATAACACCAATAATTTTAAAAATATATGTAAGACTATAGCTGTTAGACATCAGTTGAATCAATTTCTTGACTTAAAGGAGCTTGTGGAGAAGTTCGGTGAAAACATAGATTATAGCGAGACAAGGAAGCGTACTATTCTTTACCGAAAGAATTTATTGTGCTCAAAAGGCACAATAAATTATGATAACTATCTATATACAATTGGGTTGAACGTGAAGGTGAAAAATGAGGCAAGTAGTTTATTTGTTTTTTGCTTCAAAGTTACTTTTTTAAAGCTAAAATCCTAGTTTTGTTTAACTAGCTGAATGAGGAGTTTAAATTGTGGGTACCTCAATGTGTGGAAGACATATTTGCGCATCTCTTTGCCCCATTGGTAACCAAAGTGATGCGGTATGCGTCCAATGCACCACATGAAGCCATTGACTCAATAACTGCTTTGCGGTTGAATAGATGTAGGTATTTGAGCGCCCTTTCAATATTGTTTTTAGGATTTCTTATTTGTTTTGATGGTTATCTAGACCCCGATGCCGAGTTTGCCCTAAGGTGCCTCGCTTCTCTTGCTCCGGCTAAGCAAGCAACAGGAGTAAAGAACAGGCGGAGTATTCCAGAAGCTAACCGCGCCTGTCGGGAGAGTTTTATAGTAGATATCCCGGTAATTTATTCCCTGCGTTTTTCATACAATATCCTACCTCTGAGCAAGTTTATTAATCTAAAAACACTGTATAGGATTTGGGTAACCTAGAGTTCCTGGCTAACCAAAAAGAAATGGGGACAATTCTTTGTACCACTGTGCAGGTAAATTATTTTCGCATATGGTATACTTGTGAGTGAGGTGTCATTCAATTTCTGCGTTTTTAGACGTTCGTTGTTGGACCAAAAGGCGTCATTGAAGTTGACGATGTGTTTGGTGCCATAGATACAGCTTTTCGGCTGTTCTTTGTCCTCAACAGGCGGTATCCTGATACCACGTCTGTTCTGTGGGGCTTCATACAAAGTGTGGTATTTAAAATACCACTGATTCGTGTGCCAACTCAAGTTGACTTCTTGGCGCGGAAAATCAACCAGGAGGTCGAAAGTCCCGAAATTTGAACTTTGTTGTTAAATGATATACCACGGTTTTGCTCTGTTTTATACTATTTCATAGGAGACAAAAATATTGTTTTGCTACTACTTTTTCTTATAATTGCAGCAGCTGTTTTGCTAATGTTGTTGGAACAAAGTCCATTAAAAGCTTTTTTTTCAGAAAGTCATTTGAAATTCTGTACGAATCGCTGAATTTGGTAGTTGGTTTCGACACTTGCTGCACTTATTCTGGGAAAGGTTAGTTTATGACTGTGTACCTCGATAATCTGTCCGGAAGGTTGTTCATCAGTATTGCCAGATGCATGGATTGTCTTCATAACAAATTAATTGGAATGCGATGTCTTAGTTATTCTTGGAATTATCTTGTTTTTTTTTGAAAATGTTGTAGGAATGGAGCAAAAAATCAATGTTGAGAATTGTGTGCAGGAGTACTCCGCAGTTTCAAGTGCTGACTGGATTTTGTTAGAAACGTTGATCGATCAAGATGGGAAACGAAGTCATCGGGCCGTTACTGAAGCGGAGAGAATTCCGGTTGATGAAGGGTCTTCTCTTTTTCAATACATGAATCAAATGTATCAGGGAGTATTGAATTATATTTCTTTCGAAGTTGACACTAGGTTTTGCGAAGATACGAAAAGGGGTTATGTAGGATATAAAACCGTTGCGAAAGTAGAGCTTCCGTCAAATACCTTGATACCGCATTTAATGGGAATCGTTGCGAATTGTCCTGGGCATGTTGCAGAAAACCCCGAGTTGAATTACTCAATTTTCGTTAGAGATGGTTGTTCTTACTCAATGCAAGGACCGATTTCTTTTGTCAATCATGAGTGTGAGCCAAATTGTAGTTACGAAGTTCAAAAAGGCAAAAAGGGCGTGGTGTTTCTGCGAACTCTTGTTAATATTGAAAAAGGATCTGAAATAACGGTTAAGTATGGTAAGTCTTTTTTTGGAGCCAATATGGAATTTTGCCTGTGTCCTCACAGCAAGTATCACACATCAAAGCAGGTAAGCAAGGTAACGTCAAGACCCCCAAAAAGAACGCGGTCTGGTAAATGCTTCTATGTTAACGTGGAAAACAACGAACCTAATCTTGTGAGAATCAACGAGTGTCAAGTAGAACAAAGTACTGTAGGTGCTTCCTTTAACAGTCTAGAAAGTTCAGAAGTTGAAAACTTAAGCATTGAAAATAACCATGCAACTGAGGTAACAGAAAATACTGAAATAACAGAAAATGCAGGTGATCAAATAACATGTATCAGCAAAATACCAACAAGTTCCACGGACACTGATGAAATTTCCAATGTGGGGTGTGAAGTAAAACAAAGTACTGTAAATATTGCTTTTAACAATCTAGAAAGTTCGGAAGTCGAAAACTTAAGCATTGAAAATAACCATGCACATGAGGTAACAGAAAAGACTGAAATAACAGAAAATGCAGGTGATCAATTAACCTGTATTAGCAAAATATCAACTTGTTTTTTGGACAATGATAAAATTTACAATGTGTCCCAGCAAACTAACTCTGCTCTCAATTTAGATTCAAACATTGCATCTGGATCGCGTAAGTCTTCCAGAAACAGGTTTGCCGCAGTAAAAAGTTTATACAACGATGACTTGTTTACCCTTGATTGTAACATATGCCCTGTACCAGTTAGACTCAGTAATGTAAACTTGATGCAGCATTTCAGTTTGTTGCACAAAAAAGAAGTTACTTTTGACTGTCCTTTGGAGGGATGTGGGAGAAGTTATACGGGTTTTTTTACATTCAATAGACATATTTTGCAGCATGAAACAGAATTGGCTCTTAACCGATGTAAACTAGCCGAAGAAGTTTTGATGAATGATAATTTAAATGTTATATGCAATAACACGCCAATTTTTCAACTTGAAAACAGTGCTGGTTCGAATGGAAGTGAAATCAGTATCATCAAAACCAATGAAATTGTTGAATCAATAGAAACTAATAATTTTCAACTAGTTTCAGAAACATCCTCAGGAACTACGGATTGCTTCAGAACAGGTATGATAACTCAAAGTAGTTCGGCTGTGCAGCGAAAGAGTTATATTTGGACAAGAGCTAAGTTTTCAACTCAAAAAAGGGAAAATCATTCTTGTAAGTTTGAAGGTTGTAGTAGCCGTGCTGTAAGTGTTGCAAATTTTGATCATCATGTTGGCAAATATCATGGAAATGCAAAAAACTGGCCTTGTGCTTTCTGTTATCGAGTGTTTGGTTCTCGTAGTGTTTTGAGAAAACATGTAAGAATACATCGTTCTGAAACTGAAAATGAACCACCTGCATGCGATTTTTCAAGCAAGGATCTATCTTTTGATAAAAGTACACCCAATCCTATTCTAACTGATGAAATGAATATTGATGTATCACGAAATTTTAGTCGTTTCTGTGATGGTTCTTTTGGTCGTGAGCTGCTTTTCAAGTCTTTGCACTGCTCTTCAAATAATTGGAAGCAAAGTTTCGATTTTATGGAAAATGCTCATAATGTAGCTAATGACATGATTGATAACTTTTTAAGAGCACTGATAGAGATTGGTTCAATGGTACCGAACGTAAATGATTGTGCAATATACACCAATTTGAAAAGTTCTTGTGAAAATTTTTGTTTTTCGTCTGAGAGTAACCAATATCAACTTCTAAAGTTTTTGAAAGATCAAAAATCCTTTGTCATGTCAACCGATTTAAAGTTTGGCAATACATGTGAGTCGAGAAACATAGGAGGTATGACGGTATATCGTGAAGTTCAAAAAAATGGTCAGCTCATCTCTATTTCTCAAGTGTTGAAAAATGTCATATTCGAACATGATGAAATTCTTGATGTATGCATTTTGTATAGTAAGTTTTTAGATAAACTAAGTAACGACGGAATTCTTTTAGATTGTATGCAAACGGAAGGACGTTTTAAAGTCAATTCTAATGTGGACGTACTAGATTTACCTAATATTGAAGCTTCTGTTTTTGATTCCAATTCTGATAAGATTTTTGACGTGTACCTGCAACTTTATTTTGATGAAGTTGAGCCGGTTAATCCCATTGGCACAAGAACAACCATTCATAAATTAGGCTGTTTTTATTGGACATTAAGCAATCTCCCCCCATGGATTTCATCTGACATGCGCATGATGCATGTTGTTGCGTTTGTTGCCTACCTTGATATTGTAGAATTTGGTTTTAGCGAAGTTTTAAATACAATAAGTGAATATCTCAAACAACTTGAAAAAGGAATGAAAATTTTAACCAGAAGTGGAAAGGAATTTATTTTGTTTGGCAAAGGCATGACTTTTGTGGCTGACAATTTAGCGTATAATGCAGTTATGGGTTTTAACGAAAGTTTTTCTGCGGGTAGTTGTTGCTCTAAATGTGTAATTCCTCAATCCATGTTTAAAGATAGACACGAAGAATGTTTTGACGAGTTGAGAACCCCATCCAGATGTATTGAAAATTTCGAGCAGAAGTGTAACGGTGTCAAGCGTGTTTGTGAATTAAAAACAAATTTTTTCAACCCCTACGAAAATTTCACAGGTGATTTACATCATGACATTTTCCAAGGCGGTCTTATGCACACTTTAAGAGTTGTCTTGAATGATTTAATTCCTGATTACCTGACAATTAATGATTTAAATTATAGGATTAATCATTTTGGTTATGGTCGTGATATTGACGGAAAGCCTTCAGAAATAAGTTATGATCGGGTTAAGGATAAAAGTGCCGGGCATTTCAAGCAGAAGTATGACCAAATGTTTACTCTGTTCCGTTTTCTGCCTCTGATAATTGGCGATTTTATCCCGGTTATGGATGATACATGGTTGTTTTTGTTGGACTATTTGTATCTTATTTCTTATCTAATGAGTCCTGCCTTTTTAGAAGCCGACTATCAAGTTCTTGGCGTTTTAATTCGTAAGTTTTGTCTGAATAATTTCTTTTCAGCTAAGAAACTTAAAGAAAAGAAACTGAAGTTATTGTTTAGAGCAACATTTGGCTGCCTTCAGGGAGATGTATCCAGCAGAGTCCATAATTTTCAAGCAGCACAAATTGATCCATTATCCTCGCATTCTCAAATCATCAGGACCCTTTTTGTATCAAAGTGTTCTGAAATACGAAAGAAAGCATATTTTTGTAAAACATATAGCCGATAACACCAATAATTTTAAAAATATATGTAAGACTATAGCTGTTAGACATCAGTTGAATCAATTTCTTGATTGGCGCGACTCTGTTCCCAGAAAAAGCGAACGTTTCCCGAATGGGAAAGTGGTTACCGTGTCTGATGAGCTAGCCCATTGTTTTTACCCTGAAGTTTTCCCAAACAATGAGGTCTTTGAATCTCGAAGTGTTTTTATTCAAGGTACCCGATACTCAGTTGACGATGTGCTAATTTTATCCTTAGAAAATGCTGACCCTTTGACTCCAAATTTTTGTCAAATTAAACGTATTTTAAGCTCCAATGATTCAATTTTTTTTGTTTCGTCCAAACTCAAATTAGAACATTATGAGCACCATTCAAGATCGTTTTTAGTAACTCAGTCCCAAAAAGATAACACTCAAGTTGTACGCCATAAAGAATTATTCGATTTTCATCCGCTATCGCTGCATCATTGCTTCCTTGCGTCTTGCTCGTTTTTTCACGTTGTCCTACGCAATCGTCTTGTTTTTAATAATTACGCATCTTACTTTGAATCCTTCAGTTGTAGCTCTGATTAGCTCGTCTTGTATTATAAACTTCACCTATTGAATTGTTAATTGACTTTTAGAGTGAAATTATGAGTGTCAGAAAACTTAACTTCCCACCTAAACTACTATCCCCAAAAGAACAGGAAGAGAATGAAATTTTTAGCATGCTGCACTACATGTTTTATATTATAACTGTGAATTATAGTGATTTTTTGGATGACAAAATTCTGTTTGTTGGTGATTCTAATATGAAATACACATATAATGCTACGAAAGACTTCGATCTCTTTAATAAATATAATATAGCTGTAAACAGTAGATCAGGACGATGCGCTCGACACCTTCAATCTATCTATCCAGAAATCGTTTGGTTTAAATATATTGTAATAATAGTTGGTAATAATGATTTTAATAATACGGACAATGCACAACTAATTAAATATTATAAAGATTTGCGTGACCATATACCCGAGTTAAACATAAAGCAGTATGTCAAATTTGTTGAACTACTTCCGAGGAAAGACCATAATGCGGAAGCTGTGAAGGCGTTCAACAGAAAACTGAAGGAGTCTTTAGCCTCTGATATTATTCCAAACAACTCTATTTCTCCTTGTCATTTCAGAGACGACGAACATTACCATCTGAAACCGGAATTTTTTGGCAAATTTGCAAAATTAATGGCCAACTGTTGTAGAATTATGATGGAAAAAGTTGTTACGAAGGAAATCTAAATATCGCAAGAACAGTCCTCCCTTTAAGAAAAAACAAAAAAGGTAGCCCAAAACGAATCAAAATCTATTTTTCATGTCCATGATTCCAAAACTGCAAAGACTTTATAGGTAAAAAAATCAAAATATTCGTATAGCTGCTTGTTTTCATTCATTCAAAAAAATCATAAAAAACATTAAATTTGCAAAACTTAAAAAGGCTACTTTTGGCGTTATTTAATTGTTTGTTGTCTCTGCTTTTTTAATCAAGAAAAGTACTTTTAAAATTCTTCAAAAAAATTAGAAAATCAAAAAATTTGTCGGTTTTTCTTCAATTCAAAAGCTACTTCGAAAAAAATTTAAAAAACGTCTAAAAATGAAAAAAAAATGAAAGTTTTTATGCTTAATCGGATCTTTGTCATAATTTTTGTATTTGGAATATTTTAAATGCTTCTCTCTTTTCTTTTATGTTTTGTACTTTGTGTTATTTGTTGTCTAGTGATTAACTTCAAAGCCTGATTTGTACCTTTTTGATATTGTATCTTCCAGATAGAACAAAAAACTTCGCAAAAAAGTCCAAAAGTTTGCAAAACCTAGAAAAAGCTTACTTTTGGCGTTACTTAATCGACTGTTGTCTCTCTATACTTATTTAATTTGCATGCTTAATCAAGAAAAGTACATAAAAAAAAATTGTCCATTTTTCTTCTTCCATTCAAAAGCTCGTTCAAAAAAAATAAAAAAAAGTCTTTAAAGAAAAAAATTCTAGGCCTAATTGGATCTTTGTCATAATTTTTGTAACCGGAATTTTATAAATGCTTCTCTCTCTTTGGTTTCATGTATTTGTACTTCAATTTAAAGCCTGATATGTATTTTTCTGATATTGCATCTTTTTGATAGAACATCTTTTTTGGGCTTTACGGTCTTACTCTTAATTTGCATCAGTTATAAATTTTAGTTAGATTCTTGTTTGAGGTCGAATCTTTATCGGGTTATCTTGAAATCAGGGTCATTATTTTTTTTGTTTTTCATATTTTGAACCAGATCTTTTGCGATCGTAACTTTAGGGGAATCATGCACATGTTGTTCAGGCTAACCCATATATAATAATTAATAGCTTTGAAATTGGAGTGAATCTTAAAGCCTTTAAATAGCCAAGGTGACTTACTTCAAAGTCTGTCCGAAGTCAGTAGCTTTGAAATTGACTCTGATTTGCTGTTGAAACCTTTTCGGGTTTAATTTCATTCATTGTCAATGCATAACTACAATTTCAATAGCTACTAACTTTGTTGATCTAAATAAACAGTTGAGGTTGAAAATCTTTTCAGTTTAATCATCTTCTGTGTATAATTTTCGTGCTTGTGTTGTGTAGTTCGAATCAGATCCCTTCCCTCTTACTTTAACCGGAATCTTTCTCTTGTTGTTCATTCTATTTCATATTTAATACTTAACCATTTGATGAATAAAGTTGTCTTAAAGCCCTAAAAATCACCAAGCTTGCTAATTTCAAAAGGAAATTTTGTTCTGATCTTTCGGTTTTCCCAAATGTGTCAGAAGTTAGTAGCTTTAGAGTTGACTCTGATTTGGAGTTGAAACCTTTTCGGGTTTACTTGCAATCAGGGTCAATGCATAACCATGATTTGAATAGCTACTAACTTTGTTATTCTGAATAAATAGTTGAGGTTCGAAACCTTTTCGGGTTGATCATCTTCTGTTTATAATTTTTCATGTTCGTGTTGTGTAGTTTAAACCAGATCTCTTCCCTCTTACATTAACCGGAATCTTTTTCTTGTTGTTTATTCTCTTTCATATTTAATACTTAAACATTTGATGAATAAATTTGTCGTAAAGCCCTAATATTCACCAAGCTTGCTTATTTGAAAGTAAAGTTTTGTTCTGGCCTTTCAGTTTTTTCAAATGTGTCAGAAGTTAGTAGCTTTAAAGTTGACTCTGATTTGGAGTTGAAACTTTTTCGGGTTTACTTGCAATCAGGGGCAATGCTTAACCAAGATTTGAATAGCTACTTACTTTGTTAATCAAATAAACAGTTGAGGTTCGAAATCTTTTCGGGTTGATCATCTTCTGTTTGTCATTTTGCATGTTCGTGTTGTGTAGTTTGAGCCAGATCTTTTCACTCTTACTTTAACCGGAATCTTTCTCTTGCTGTTCATTCTAATTCTTATTTTATACTTAACTATTTAATGAATAAACTTAGTCATGAAGCCCTAAATTTAACCAAGCTTGCTTATTTGAAATTGAAATTTTTTCTGGCCTCTCGGTTCTCTCAAATGTGCCAGAAGTTAGTAGCTTTAAACTGACTCTGATTTGGAGTTGAAACTTTTTCGGGTTTACTTGCAATCAGGGGCAATGCTTAACCATGATTTGAATAGCTACTAACTTTGTTAATTAAATAAACAGTTGAGGCTCGAAACCTTTTCGGGTTGAGTATCTTCCGATTATATCTTTCAATTTTGTGATGTGAAGTTTTAATCAGATCTCTGCCCTCCTATTTAACCGGAATCTTTCACTTGTTTTTCGTTCGAATTCAAGTTTCATAATTAGCTATTCTTTTGAATGTTGTATAAATGTTTTGTGTTTGCTTAAATAATTGCGAATAGGAATTGGGAAAGGAACGTTCTTTTGCTGTTCAAATTAGCAAGTTGGTGATATCATTTGAATGAATAATTTAATTTTGGTGCTTGACTGGAAAGAAGCGTTACTGGAAATTTACCTGGTTAAACTTTTGGATGTCTCATTTTGAGGTAAATAAGCGAACACATTTGTTTCCAGTAGCCTTAATTGTTATGTGCATTTGTTACCTTTAGCGAGCCTTTCCTTGTTCCATACGTGGGACCAACTGTAGAGGCCTTCACGTGGCGGTCCTGTTTAAGTGTCTTACTTCTGTAAGACATGAGCTGACATCTACTTAATAAATTTTTTTCATAGGTTTCTAATTTCCATCTGTCTTCATATTTTGCCTCAAAATATCCTCGGGGAGTTTGATTGGTTGTGGCTTTTGCAATCAACCGCAAATTTGAGCCCCAATAGAATTTAAATGGATTAAAAGTTGTTTGTTTCATTTATGCGCTCAAAAACAGGTCAAGAATTTTTACCTTAACGTACCTTAAAACACCTTAAAAAGTTAAGGTAAGTTTGCACTACCTTAAGTACACCTTAACTTACCTTAAAACACCTTAAAAATTTACCTTAAATCACCTTAAAAGTTAAGGTGTGTCAACCTTAAAAAACACCTTAAAAAAGTTTTTTATAGGTAAATTTACCTTAAAAGTTTACCTTAAAAAAGTAGGTAATTTAACTACATTTACCTTAACATTAAGGTGTTTTTACCTTAAATTTTTACCTTAAAAACACAAAAGTTAAGGTAAAATAACCTCAAATGTTAAGGTAAAAAAACCTTAAAAGTGAAGAGAATTAAGGTTTTTTACCTTAACATTTAAGGTTATTTTACCTTAACTTTTGTGTTTTTAAGGTAAAAATTTAAGGTAAAAACACCTTAATGTTAAGGTAAATGTAGTTAAATTACCTACTTTTTTAAGGTAAATTTTTAAGGTAAATTTACCTATAAAAAAAATTTTTAAGGTGTTTTTTAAGGTTGATACACCTTAACTTTTAAGGTGATTTAAGGTAAATTTTTAAAGTGTTTTAAGGTAAGTTAAGGTGTACTTAAGGTAGTGCAAATTTACCTTAATTGTTAAGGTGTTTTAAGGTATTTTTTAAGGTAAATTTACCTTAACTTTTTTTTGAGTGTAGGCATTGAAGTCTCCAAGAATTATGCAGTTGTATTGAGTGAGCAAGTGGTTGAGTGATAGCGAATAACCTGTGGTGCAGCTGGATTTTAGGGGAAAGTATATGATGATAACCGTTATGCTGCTTTTGCCAGTTTCAATTTTAAGTGCCTGCTGCTCGATGTGACTGTCGCCGTTGGCTTTTCTCAGTTTCAGAGTTTCAAACAGCACTGCGTCTTTAATGATAAAAACAAGTCCACCCCTTTTTGCATCTGTTCATAGGACGTTCTTCTGTAATTATTATATAGCCCGTGAGTGCTTTTTGGTGGCCTTAGCAACAAGTTTGGTTTCTTGCAGCACTGCAACTTCATTTTCTTGGTTTTGCATCCGGTCGATATTGCTATGTAGTTTCTGTCGAATGCCGTTGCAATTGAGTTGAAGTATGTTGAACCTGTCTCAGTTTTGGCTGTCGTTGGCTTGGTTTTTGATTTTTACATCTTGGTTGCGATTAAAACTTTTTTGATTGTTTGTTGGATGGATAACCTTGCGTCGAAATTTTTGTTCCAGTTATTAAAGGATCGCAAAACGTGCACTTCAAGTGAACCCAACCTGCTCGGCCACACGACGCACCGGTACTACTCAAATTACTTCGATTACAAATCGCAATGATGTTCCTGGGTTGCTCTCAACACCTTGTTGTTGTACCTGAAGATGGAACGCGGCTGCAAATCGACTTAAGGACTGTGCAGCAAAAACCCTGCATAGTCCTGTGTCAAAAACCCGCGTTGTCTAAAAGATAAGTGGGTGATTCTTTACCTAAGCTTGAAGTGAAGTGTCAAGTTTTGAACTTATTCAGTAAAAAAACCGTTTTCGGAAAAAAACTTTTAGTTATCATTAACTTTATGTTGCGTTTCGAATCTCGTCCTTCAGTTCTTTTTGATTTTCCAATTTTTTTTTGTTAGCTGTACTGAACCCTTGAATGTTTCCAATGACCTTTCTAAGGTGTTTGAACTAAAAAAAGTCATAATTATTTCTAACTCTGAAAAAAAACATACATTTTTTGAACGATTGAAGTTTTTTTTTGTTTTTGCTTCCACACTCTCCCTTCTCGCCCGTAATGTCAACTAGAAGGCAATAGGTTTCTCATCTAGAAACCTTCTGTTGGGAGCAATTGAACTTCCCCAATTCAACTTGGACTGAGTTGGATCGCCTCCTATACGCTACGCGTTCTCTGATAATTGGTAATTAGCGCCCGGGTTGAAGTCACAGAGATTATCAGTACTGTTCAAGTAAAACAACAGTTGTAAAACAAAATTCAGTCCGGTTTCAGAGTAAACCAGTATTTTACTCTTATGTTCACCTGATCAAGAGATTGAACAGGAAAAAATTTGCCAGTACTGCGGTTTTTTCACTGATTTATCTCTGATCAGAGCGAAATTGCCACTTGCCAGAATCTGATACAGAACTGATATTTAAAAATTCATTTCTGGAAAAGTACTAATTTTATCTGTGTCTTCAACGCGATTGTGCAAAAATTGTCCAACGTTGCAACTTCAAACTTCCAGAAACCCGACACAAATAGACAATCACCGTGCAGTTGGATTGGTAGAGCGAATGATGCAAACTGAAAAAAAAAACGAGACGTGAAAAGCGGCAATAAAACTGACCCAACAAACACACCATATGAGAGTTAATAAAAGCTATCAGAGAAACTCCAAACGCAACAACAGAAAAATTTACGCCATTCGAGGTGAGAAAACCACCACTATCAAAACATAGCCACAACAATTAAAGCTAAAACTGTTTCCTTGTATAAAGTCCAATTGTCTTCTAACGAGGGAGGCGGTAACACCAGAGCAGATTCATGACATGGACATCTATTCGAACAAGAAGGTCAAAATGGTTTATCAATACTCTGTGTACGAGGGCACCGCACAAACCAAAAATGAAGCTCGAATACAGAAAATGAAAAAAAAACGGTGGTCCAAGATTTTCTAATGTAAATATCGAAATCCAACAAATAAATGGCAAAACTAAGACAGACACAGAAACGGTCACTACTAAGTATATAAGAAAGTTCTGAAAAAATTTACGGAAAAAAATTTAAGTTACAATTAAACCAAAATACCCTTTCGAACAACGAAACAGAACAACGGACGGTAAAATACTCAATATTTCACCAGGAAACTAAATAACCCGGAAATGTTCTGAAACCAGCAAAATTGTAGATTACAAAGTGTGCAAAACCAAACTTGCCAGAAACACCGTAGGTAGCGAAGACGCCTTGACAGAAAGGAGAAACCAGACATACTAATGTAAACCGTAAGAAGGCTTCCCCATATCGTCAATACACAATAGTCCGAGTCCGCTATGGATGTTGAGTACCATGTCCGGGATTTTGTTCCGCTCTTGCGCCATCAAGCAATAAACTAGTCCGAGCAATTGTGATGAAGGCCAAAACATCAAAAAAATATAACAGAAGAAGACAAGGATAGCCGGTTACTGTGCAAGTAGAACAGAATGTTCCGACAATAGTCCTTAAAAATCTACCACAAAAAGTTTTATTTTTTTTAAATAAAGTAGCTTTTTCTGCGTGGTGTGATAAAAAGATCTGACATGAAACTATAATTCAGGCATATTGGACAGTCATACCGAACAACAGTTTTTGAAGAAAAATGACTAGACAAACAAAAAAAAACAAATTTTCTTTAATTTTTTTTGCAGAATTTTTTTTTGAATTTTTGAAATTTTTGATTAACAAAAACGGCATAAAAATCTCCAAAAACTGATTTACTCAAGTATCATCATTATTGAGCATAACTAAACCATTGTAAATGGCCTAAATTAAGCATAAAAAAGCCTGCTCGCTGGTTTTCGTCGCTCGAAATATGACGAAAAGTCAAAACTTTCAAACCGGTTTTTCTCGACACTGAGAAAAAGTTTGGTGTGGGATGTGGTTCGATCTGAGACTGAAAGGGCTTTACTTTGATATATCACTCAATCCAGTCCGATGATCATAAGTGTTACCTGATTTTGCGTGGAAAACAAAAAGAAAAAACTTAAAATTTAACCGAATACGAAGTTTCTCCCCTACTTCAACAGTCCGAACAAAAAATATAGCTGGTCGCGCAAACAAATTACTGAAGACTTTGACCGTAGTTCTTTAGCGAACTAACAACCTAGAAAAAATTGACAATTTCTAGTGTTTATTTTTCTGTTTTTTTACGGGGAGTTTTTTCAAAAAAAAATTCTGATTTTTTGCATATACTTCTGTAAAAATCAGAAGTTTGAAACGCACCCGAATACAAAGTTCCTCCCCATTTTCAATGGTCGGAACAACAACGCCTCCGTCGCATTCCCATGAAATTTTGAAAAATGGACAAACAAACAAAAGAGGAGCTTTGTCGTAGAGGCGTTTAAACACATCTACGACAAAGCTCCTTTTTTGTTCATTTGTCCGATTGTTTATTTTTCTTTTTGATTTTTTTTTGCACCTCGGCGTTTTGACATTGCTTTTTTTCGTTGCCACGATTCTTCTTCAATCCCAGGAAACTTTGAAAAATGTTTTCAAATTTTCCTGGGAACAAAGAAGAGTAGAGGCAACATAAGAAAACAAAGACAAAACGCCGGTGTGCTAAGCAATCAAAAACTCCGTATACAGGAGAGTACGAAGAATCAACTCAGGAGGGGAAGATTGAAAATATAAATGCGCAAACAAGGGTGAGCCAGTAAAAATCAATACAACCCAAAGCTGAAAACCTAAAAACTTGTATACTTGTTTCTAAAAAACAGACAGATTATTTGTGCTCGGTGTGGTTGTTTTCTTCTGATAAAATTCGACTTTTTATCTAGCAATTTTTGGGGAAATTTTTTTTGTTTCATTCAAAAATTTTGGTTGTCCTCAAATTAAAAATATGTGTCACCAGTGAACATTTCTCGTAATTTTTATGGGGGTTTAAAGATTGTCAATGGACCCAATTTGACATAATTAACGCGCGATATATTTTGTGCTATTACCGCGTAAGTGGAGTTGAAATCCGTATTAGAAATTGATCCAAATTGAAATGAGGCATGCTATTTGGTATATTAAATACTTGGCTATATGCAAACTTTCAAAAATTTTGCATGTGAACCTGATTTCCATGTTCACATTCAAGTACGATTCCACTGTATCATACGATAAAAAGAGTTTGTTAATTTTTTTTTCATATGATTAGACAACCCATATTGTAAAATTTCAATCCACGATCGTTTAAAAAAAATTGCAGGGAAATAACTTGCTAAATGTTGAGCTTAGGAACTATTGAAGTTTTGACCTTTTTGTAGAAAAATTGCAAAGAGATTTTGGATCGAGCTTTAGATAGATACCATAATAACATAATGCAAGCAGGGGCGGATCTAGGGTTTTTTCGAGGGACGGATTTTCAAAAATTCTTCGAAAATTTTGTCGACTTTCTTTTTTAGTTAGGCCAAAATGTTTTTCCGAGCTCTCCCAAAGCACTAAAAAGACCGTGTTTTGGCCAAAACTTCTGCGCCGTACGCAAAATTTTGAAAAAAAAACAGGCCAAAAAAGCGCACTCCCCTCAAAACTTAGTATATATTAGCGCAAAAGGCGCCTTTAGAAAAACGTAAGGGGGTCAGGTCAGCCAAAAATGGATATCTCAAATAATACAAAGGGGGAAACCCTTTGGGTCCGCAGGGGTTCGAATCCCTGCGGTCTAATCCCCCAAGCCACAAATCCGCCCCTGATACAAGCAGTCTTGTTTGTCGTAGCCTTTCAATTCAGAGGATTTTTTATGCGATTTAATATATATAGCCAACATCACATCCACTATCAAACCTGGCAGAGCTGTTTTAGTCTGCACAATGCATAGCATCTTTTTTCGCGCAGTCATGTTAATCGAAAAAAGCCGATCGATTTTTTCCGACCGCTTCTCATTATGAAGATTGATGTGTAGAGGCTTTAAATACAGGAAGGTATGTTGCACTTTTTCCTGTGCCGATGGACAAAAATACTGCTATTATCATTCTTACCTCCCTGCTTAAATCGATGTACTGTTTCTTAGCCATAGTCTACTGTGATGCCGTTTTAGCCCCACACCCGTCGCATACCGTGTTAATGTGTTGTATTTATACAACTATCCTTCAAAGGTCTGATTTACATTTTTGCCCTAATATTGAAAAAAGAAACAACGATGAAGCGCATAGTTAGTTGGTAATTTCACTTGTTTTCCTTTTGCGTGCAAAATCCATTCTAGACCCAAAGGCTATTACTGTTTTCATACGTTTCCTGTTGAAAAAAATTATTTATTCTGGTAATCGGTCTCTAATAGAAAAGGAAAATGGAAGAAAAACATATCGCACCAACTTGACGGGCAATGACTCGGGTAAGTTTATACATTTTGAAGCAATAAAACTAGCATTGCCTCGAAACTGTCATCGAATCTAATGATAAACTTATGACCATGAGTCTCTGATTTTTTGATCGACATTCTTTGGTTTGACCATTCATAGGAGTAAGTTCCGCAATTTTTTTTTGCATATCTATAGATACCCTGCAATACTTATAGATGTAATGAAATTTCAAAAAATGAATATGTAAACACATCACATCTATATATCATTTTTTTAAATAAGCTTGCCTGAAGTCGCAATAACTTAATGGAACCTGATCTAAACTACATTTTATAATTGGATAAATTGGATATTTTACCACTGTAAAATATTTAATATTAACCAATCATAATCCATCTAACTAACAACCCACTTATTTGTAAGTGCTGAAATTACTTGTAATTTCAGCACCAGAGAGATTTGAATTTAACTTAGAACTTAGTTGCCTCTCCAAGAGAACTTCAGCAGTTGCAATAAGCCAGTATACTCTAGATCTATTGAGCCTAGCAGAGACTAGTTAAACACCCTGAGACTAGATAGTATAAGAGTAAGATTAGGATCGGTATTAGACTAAGAAGTAGCACGAATCTGTCCGGCCGAAAATAAGATAGCGTGACGAGCAGACGGTGTACCCTATCCGAAATTACTCTATGAGTTAACCACATCGGTCATAACTCATTAAGTGCGCAGATCAACACGCCATCTCCGCATTATGTACATAAACAATAATATTAAAGATTGCTAAAGCCGGCCTTTTTGCCCAATTGTCCATTTCGACAATCCTGTATCTTGCTCGAAAACGAACATATAACGGAAGTGTTTTAAAGTATGAAATAGTATATAGTTTTTTACTCATTTTGTCTTTACAGTGTGAAGGGTCAAATTTTTTAAACCATTATTATGTACTTTTGCTGAGCCAAATTAACTGATATTTTATCTACAAAAACGCCTCTTTTTCTACCAAGTTCGACCCAACATATATTTGCGTGTTTTGGTGTTTCAACTTTCAGTTCGTCCATAGGACCAGTGCGATCATTAATTTGGGCCGAACTATGACTTCCTGGCTCGACCATTTTGCATTTTGAAGCAGAGCATGAAAAAAAGACGCAAAAGATAATGTGGTAGCTGAAAGACTAATTCCTTCTCCTTCTGATTAGTTATGGAGAAACTCAGCCGTGCACACCATGTTAGAGTGGTACCATTGGCAATATTATAGCTCACTGATGCCATTCCATTTGCGCGCAATTTCCAATTTCATGACTAAAATTTTTGCATGAAATTCCCAATTAATCCATAATGCAGGCAGCTTTTTCCACGATAAGAAAGAATAAACAAACATAAACGCCTGAAGTCTATTTTTCATATCCTTGTTTCATCAATTATGCATCCATGTGGTTTTGCTTTTCGTTTTGCATACCTTATCAGCACAGCACATAAGTTGAATCTTTTTGCATTGAGTTTGTTTTCCAATGCGAAATCTTTATTTGTCAGATTCAGCACAAATTGATTTCACTGTCTGTTCAAGATCAAATTTTGGCCTGGTGAAATCAAAGAGTTGAAAGGAAATGAATGACCAACTACTTTTACAGAACTCTAAGTCTACATGTTTCTAATTTTCCACTCCAGTGTGGTTTATTTCAACAAGAAACAACCCAGGAAATCACGTACCAATTTAACGCCTCGTGGAATTCAGTATGAACTTCAATAGAACAAGAAACTAGAAATAAACTTAATTCACAATTTCCACGCGGTGCTTGCAAACAGGTTGCTCAAAAGTCTAGGCTTCAAGGTCTTCTTCTATCGAACAGGGCCATTGAGGGTTTGACGGTATATAAGTTATGGTGTCGACATGGTGCAACTTGACCTTTATAAATAAGGAGGGTCATTGGTTGTCAACAGAAACCGAGTGACCATTGTACCATTATTACATCATTTACAAACAAAGCCTTTCGAAAGTCGAAATATGGCATGTTTATCAAACAAGGCTCAAATTGCTTCGCGTGACTAGTCTCAGAAGAATAGATGCAATCTGCCATATTTTCTCAGAGATATAGAAGAACCCTTCGTTTTACTCTGCCATATAGTTCGCAGTGAGTGAAAGTTCATTAATGCATATTGTTCAAATCACTTCTTATCCTCTTTGCGACCTGAAACAGATTTGATACAAATCACTTTTGGAATTATTACAGATACAGTAGATATTGCACTCTAGTGGCCAGGTTACGTCACAATACTCGGCGCCTATGGATTCCCGCGGAAGCTCAGCGAGAGATCACCAGCAACACTGCAGTTACCGCAGTAAGCTCCGAGCAGAAAGGGAATATGCGGTGACATTTCGACAATCCGCAACCTATTACGAAGACACGTTGTCATGTAGCTCTTTTTTCGGCCGTCGACCTGTAAGTTCAATAAGAGCAGGCCAAATAGAATAAGCAAAGCAGGCACCCAAACCCCATATAATTCTTAAAAAGAACTGTTAACAAAACTATCATTTTAATCCAGAAATAAACACGGATCTTCAGAAATATAAATCCATACACCAAAAATCCTAGTCATACAATTCTCATACAATTCTTCTATGAGAAAATGCTAGTCATACAGTTCTCACATATTAGAATTGTATGACTAGCATTCTTCCATAATGAAAATAAATAACGATACACGGGAATGGAATGACCTGCATTTTTTCAAATTCAGCATTTTTTCAATGAAATTGAAATTTCTACCTACTATGAAAACTTTTCAAGACACCATAGGCCGAAAAAATTATCGCAGCATCCCCAGATTGACCTCCATACAAAAAACTGCTTATCATACAATTTGATACAAAAAAAATGCTTATCATACAATTTCCATTTGAGAATTGTATGATACTCAATTTTTTCTTTTGATGTTTTTGTCTCAGAAACACTTCAAAAAAAGTTTTTCTAATAAGTTTGTATAACTTTAAATCAGTATTTAATTGAATGGGATCATATGTATTTGTGAAACAGATTGAACACCATTAAACCAAAAAGAGTGTTTGTCATATAGATACTTTTTTGATGATGTAAACACAGACCGTTCTCACTTTAAGATAGAAAAATTCAAGTAAATTGACTGAAACTTAGATAGAACTCTAACTGTTGTTTTTTCTAAATGCCCCAAATGATTCATATCAGTCTTTATTTCTAAGACCATTTATCCACGAGGGAAATGACCAACATAGGAGCTCTGCAGCTCACGACGGCGAGCCGCCGCTGTCTGTTGTGCCCCTGCTTAAAAACTACATGCAGAGATTTTTTGGTTATTTTTCTGGACTGGTTAATGTTGCACCCGACTTTTCTCAAGCAACGAGAACAGAGCATGGTGGGCCTCGATCATCCGACGTTTCGATTGAGAGGCGGAGACATAACCACTTCACCACCTCTCACCGTAGTGTGTTGGTTACGTACGACTTTCATATAACTGTCAAGATAAATAATAGCTGTTTAAAGCAGAGCGGCATTCAAGGTGTCTAAAAAATTTTCGATTTAATAGTTCAATCAAAAAGTCACTTGGGTGTGATTCACTTTAATTTAGATTTGTCCTTGTTACACGTGATAACAAACCTACCCGCACAAGGTGCTCACTTAATGTTTCGACCGTCTCAACCTAAAATCCGTATGGTTCGACAGTCTCGACTAAAATATTATACGTTTCGGACTTGCTCCACCGAAATTAGGTATGTTTCGACAGTGCTCGACCAACACAAATGTGCTCGACCATGCTCGATCCAAGCAAGATATTTTTCGACCGTTCTCGACCGAATTCGGGCATGGTTCGACCTTCAAACAATATCATTTTGGGGTACAATGATATGATGTTTTTTTATCAGAAAAAAATTATTAGACTTAATTGCACTTTAAAATGCTTTGTGAAGATAAACTATTTCCGAGCTAACTTTTTTCATCTTTTGGAATACTGGTTTGCAGTTTGAGTCAAAAATATTTAAAAAAACAAGTTGATATTTGAAAGAAAATGTTCTGTTTGACTGTAAATTACCACAAGACAATTGATATGTTTCGACCGTGAGCAAGGTATGGTTCCACCGTGCAAACTTGTGCTCGAACTGTTTCGAGCTTGTTACGTGTATGATTCGAACTTGTGCTCGACCCAAACACCTGTCTTGACTATATGTTTTTTGGTCGAGCACTGACATGTGCTCGACTTCGAAACTCGAAACGAGCGCCTCGGCCAGGGTAGAGTAAGATGAGCACCTCGACCCGGGTAGAAGGTCCGCGCATATTATTTGCGAGTTTGACCAGAATTGCAATTTTTGAAAAATCCTTGACTATCAGTCCTATTAAAGTCTACACTGTGCGCTTATACGCTTTCTTTTGCTACCCTTCAAAACAAAACACCATAGGCCATTCTTTTCTTGAAATTTATATCATCTCTTTGACAAATTGGCAACAGAAGTTTTTAGTCAAAATTTTTGCTCCATTTGTAATGAGTATTGTGTAAAAAAACAAAAAAAAAATAAAGTCATCAGCAAATCAAACTGGTCAAAATTAGTGGCCAAATTAGAACGCGTCGGAACAAGTTGGAAGCTCACCCATATCTTAAATTTTTTATAAGAACAAAAATTGTATCTCAATAGAATGCAATTGCTTGAGTGATATTTGCTTTAATTTGTAATTCTCAAGCAATCAATTTATCAAGAAGTTAAGTTTTATTTCATATTTGAAAACTAATTTAGCAGTTTTCAAATCAGTTCAAACTCTTCATTGAACTTTTTCCTTGAAGCACATTTTTTTTTGTCTATCAAAAAACGAGCACAGTCTGTACATGATTTAAGTTTGACGATTAATTTGGCCGAGTTAATTTTTCAACGATTATGAAGGTACTCCTGTAAAAGTATATAGTTTCCTGCATCCAAGTTTAGGCGTAAGTAATCGATTATAACGGATTATTATGATGATTTTTTGACAATTATAATTGACTAAAATTACCAAAATTAGCTGTTTAAAGGATTTACAATTGATTAAAACTGTGATATAATTTCAAGAGATTATAATTTCTTATAATTGATTATAAGTGATTATAGTTCTTACAAAAAACCCTTAAAATTAATTATAATTGATTATAATCGATTATAATCTCTTATTTTGCCGAAATTTTGTCAATTCAAAACTATGTTCGAATTATATCTCATGGGTTATTATTTTTGTGTCAATAAGAAAATCTCTAAAAGAGAGATCTCTTGAACACTTTGGTTCATCTGAACACAAAGTTTTACCGCGAAACAAAAGTTTCATACAGATCCTTTCAAATGAGTGGAAAGGTTCCCGCCGTAGATGAAAAACAAATCTCCCGATTCAATCAAGAAACTATATCAATTTACTGATGTTTTGCTGTTTAAAACAACTTAAAATATGCATCACAAAAATTCTATAGGGGAAGATATGAAAAAAATTTTTCAATTTAATTAATTGGAAAACTTTAAAAATGTTTTTCTCATTTTTCATAAGAACCAACGTCTACAAAAAGCATAATAAAATAAGCAATTTAGATACAACTTCGATGAAAAAAAGGACAAACAAAAAGAATTACAATCAATTATAATCGACTAAAATTGATTTTTTTGCAAAACTAAAGAACTAGAAATTTTAATAAAAATAATGGATCATAATCAATTACAGTCAATTATAATTGTATCGAAAAACAGACGAATAAATAATTGATTATAATCGATTATAGTCGTTTTTAATCTCTTTTTTTGCCGAAATATTGTCAATTCAAATCTATATTCGAATTAAACCTTATGGGTTATTATTTTTGTGTCAATAAGTAAATCTCTAAAAGAGAGAGCTTTTGAACACTTTGGTTCATCTGAACACAAAATTTTACCACGAAAAAAAGTTTCATATAGATCCTTTCACATGAGTGGAAAGGTTCCCGCCGTAGATGAAAAATAATTCTTCCGATTCAATCGTGAAACTAAATCGATTTGCTGATGTTTTGGCGTGTAAAAAATCTTAAAATATGCATCACAAAACAACTCTAATGGGGAAAGATATGAAAAAAGACTCATCAATTTGAATTAATTGGAGAACTTCAATAATAATTTCTTGTTTTTCAAAGGAACCAGTGTCACAAAAAGCATAAAATATAAGCAAGTTAAATACAACTTCGAAGAAAAAATGGACAAACAAAAAGAATTACAATCAATTATAATCGACTAAAATTGATTTTTTTGCAAAACTAAAGAACTAGAAATTTTAATAAAAATAATGGATCATAATCAATTACAGTCAATTATAATTGTATCGAAAAACAGACGAATAAATAATTGATTATAATCGATTATAGTCGTTTTTAATCTCTTTTTTTGCCGAAATATTGTCAATTCAAATCTATATTCGAATTAAACCTTATGGGTTATTATTTTTGTGTCAATAAGTAAATCTCTAAAAGAGAGAGCTTTTGAACACTTTGGTTCATCTGAACACAAAATTTTACCACGAAAAAAAGTTTCATATAGATCCTTTCACATGAGTGGAAAGGTTCCCGCCGTAGATGAAAAATAATTCTTCCGATTCAATCGTGAAACTAAATCGATTTGCTGATGTTTTGGCGTGTAAAAAATCTTAAAATATGCATCACAAAACAACTCTAATGGGGAAAGATATGAAAAAAGACTCATCAATTTGAATTAATTGGAGAACTTCAATAATAATTTCTTGTTTTTCAAAGGAACCAATGTCACAAAAAGCATAAAATATAAGCAAGTTAAATACAACTTCGAAGAAAAAATGGACAAACAAAAAGAATTACAATCAATTATAATCGACTAAAATTGATTTTTTTGCAAAACTAAAGAACTAGAAAATATAGTAAAAATAATGGATTACTATCAAATATAATCGATTATAATTGTATCGAAAAAGAGAAAAAAAATAATCGATTATATTCAATTAAATTGATTATAATTGTTTATTTTGCCGAAATTTTGTCAATTCAAACTTATATTCGTATTGTATCTTATGGGTTAGTTTTTTCTGTCAATAAGAAAATCTCTAGGAAAGAGATCTCTTGAGCACTTTGGTTCATCTGAACACAAAGTTTTACTACGAAACAAAAGTTTCATAGATATCATTTCACATGAGTGGAAAGGTTCACGCATTAGATGAAAAATAAAAAATTCCGTTTCAATCATGAAATTAAATCAAATTGCTGATGTATTGGTGTTTAAAAAAGCTTAAAATATGCATCACGAAACAACTCTAGTGGGGAAGAAACGGAAAAAAAACTTACCAAATTGTATTATTTGGAAAACTTTAAAAAAAAATTTCTCATTTTTCATAGGAACCAACGTCTACAAAAAGCATAAAATATAAGCAATATAGGTGCAACTTCGAAGAAAAAATGGTCAGGCAAAATGGTTTATGATTAATTATAATCAATTATAATGGATTTTTAAGCAAAACTAAAGAACACGAATTTTAATGAAAATAATGGATTACAATCAATTATAATCGATTATAATTGTATCGAAAAATAGAAAAATAAATAATCGATTATAATCGATTAACTTGATTATAATTTCTTATTTTGCCGAATTTTTTTTCATTTTGAAACTATATTCGAATTATATCTTATGGATTATTTTTGTGTCAATAAGAAGATCTCTAACAGAGAGATCTCTTGAACATTTTGGTTTGTCAGAACACACAATTTTACCACGCAACAAAACTTCATAGAGATCCTTTCACATGAGTGGAAAGGTTCCCGCCGTAGATGAAAAACAAAGCTCCCGATTCAATCAAGAAACTATATCTATTTGCTGATGTTTTGCTGTTTAAAACAACTTAAAATATGCATCACAAAAAAATTCTAAAGGGGAAGATATGAAAAAAAATTTATCAATTTAAATTAATTGGAAAACTTTAAAACTGTTTTTCTCATTTTTCATAAGAACCAACGTCTACAAAAAGCATAAAAAAATAAGCAATTTAGATACAACTTCGAAGAAAAAATGGGCAAACAAAAGGGATTGTAATCAATTATAATCGACTATAAGGAATTTTTGTGCAAACTAAAAAAATTTGAAATTTTAATAAAAATAATGGGTCATAATCAATTATAACCGGATATAATTGTATCGAAAAGTAGACGAATGAATAATCGATTATAATCGATTATAATGGGTTATAATGATATAATTTGATAATGAAAAGAGAGTTTATAATTGATTATAATGGATTCTTCTGCAAAACTAAATAACTAGAAATTTTAATGAAAATAAAGGATTACAATCAATTATTATCGATTATAAATGTATCGAAAAAAAAATAAATAAATAATCGATAATAATCGATTAAATTGATAATAATTTCTTATTTTGCCGAATTTTTTTCAATTCAAAACTATTTTCGAAATATATCTTATGGGTTATTTTTGAGTCAATAAGAAAATCTCTAAGTGAGAGATCTCTTGAACATTTTGGTTCGTCAGAACACAAAACTTTACCACAAAACAAAAGTTTCATAGAAATCCTTTACTTGAGTGGAAAGGTTCCCGCCGTAGATGAAAGGCAAATCTTCCGATTCAATCATGAAACTAAATCAATTTGCTGATAATTTTTGGTGTTTAAAAAAGATTAAAATATGCATCACAAAACAAGAACAAGAGACTATAATAAGACCAATAAATAATCGACATATCAATTTTTCGACTTATCAAAAAACTTATCAATTTGAATCAATTGGAAAACTTAAAAAATATATATATATATTTTTCATAGGAACCAACGTCTACAAGAAGCAGAAAATATAAGCAATTTAGATGCAACTTCGATGAAAAAAAGTTGAAACTGTAGATATTATAATCAATTATAATCGATTATAATGGATTTTTGTGCAAAACTATAAAACTAAAAAACAAGAATTTTTTTCAAAAAATAATGGATTATAACCAATTATAGTCGATTATAATTTTATCAAAAAATAGACCAATAAATAAATAATTTTAATCAATTAAATTGATTTTAATTTCCTATTTTATTGAATTTTTGTCAATTCAAAACTATATACGAATTATATCTTATGAGTTATTATTTTTCTGTCAATAAAAAAAACTCTCCAAGAGAGAGATCTTCTGAACATTTTGGATCTCTCGAATATAGTGGAATTTTGTGCGAAACTATAAAACTAGAAAATTTAGAAAAAAATACTGGACTAAAATCAATTTCAATCGATATAATTGTATCGAAAAATAGACGAATAAGTAATCGATTATAATCGATTATAATGGATTATAATTAATTATTATTTGATTGTAAAAAGAGAGATTATGATTGATTATTAATTGATTGAAACCGATTGTTTCTCAACTTTAGTAAAATTTGTAATAAAATTGTAATAAAACGATTATTAACGCTTGAAACAGGATACGGGTTTGTAACAATCGATTACAATCTCTTATTTTGCCGAAATTTTGTCAATTCAAAACTATATACGAATTATATCTTATGGGTTATTATTTTTCTGTCATTAAAAAAATCTCTAAAAGAGAGATCTCTTGAACATTTTGGTTAATCAGAACACAAAGTTTTACCACGAAACAAAAGTTTCAAAAAGATAATTTCACTTGAGTGGAAAGGTTACCGCGATAGATGAAAAATAGATCTTCCGATTCAATCATGAGACTAAATCATTTTGCTGATATATTTTGGTATTTGAAAAAGCTTAAAATATGCATCACAAAACAAGAACAAGAGACTATAATTAGAGCAATAAATAATCGACATATCAACTTATCGACTTATCAATAAACTTATCAATTTGAATTAATTGGAAAACTTTAAAAATAATTTTGTCATTTTTCATACGAACCAATGTCTAAAAAAAGCATAAAGTATAAGCAATTTAGATGCAAATTCGAAGAAAAAATGGACAAATAAAAAGTATTATGATCAATTGTAATCGATTATAGTGGAATCTTGTGCAAAACTATAAAACTAGAAATTTTAGAAAAAATTAATGAATTATAATCAATTTCAATCGATTATAATTGTATCGAAAAATAGACGAAAAAATAATCGACTATAATCGATTATAATGGATTAAAATTAATTATAATTTGATTATAAAAAGAGAGATTATTATCGATTATTAATTGATTGAAACCGATTGTTTCTCAACTTTAGTAAGATTTGTACTAAAATTGTAATAAAATCAATTAATAACGCTTGAAACAGGATGCGGGTTTGTAGTAATCGATTACAATCTCTTATTTTGCCGAAATTTTGTCAATTCAAAACTATATACGAATTATATCTTATGGGATATTATTTTTCTGTCATTAAAAAAATCTCTAAAAGAGAGATCTCTTGAAAACTTTGGTTAATCAGAACACAAAGTTTTACCACGAAACAAAAGTTTCAAAAAGATAGTTTCACATGAGTGGAAAGGTTCCCGCGGTAGATGAAAAAAAAAAAAATCTTCCTATTCAATCATGAGACTAAATCAGTTTGCTGATATTTTTTTTGGTGTTTGAAAAAGCTTAAAATATGCGTCACAAAACAAGAACAAGAGACTATAATTAGAGCAATAAATAGTCGACATATCAACTTAACGACTTATCAATAAACTTATCAATTTGAATTAATTGGAAAACTTTAAAAATATTTTTGTCATTTTTCATACGAACCAATGTCTAAAAAAAACATAAAGTATAAGCAATTTAGATGCAAATTCGAAGAAAAAATGGACAAACAAAAAGTATTATGATCAATTGTAATCGATTATAGTGGAATCTTGTGCAAAACTATAAAACTAGAAATTTTAGAAAAAATTAATGAAATATAATCAATTTCAATCGATTATAAGTGTATCGAAAAATAAACGAATAAATAATCGATTATAATCGATTATATTGGATTATAATTAATTATAATTTGATGATAAAAAGAGAGATTATTATCGATTATTAATTGATTGAAACCGATTGTTTCTCAATTTTAGTAAGATTTGTACTAAAATTGTAATAAAATCAATTAATAACGCTTGAAACAGGATGCGGGTTTGTAGTAATCAATTACAATCTCTTATTTTGCCGAAATTTTGTCAATTCAAAACTATATACGAATTATATCCTATGGGTTATGATTTTTCTGTCATTAAAAAATCTCTAAAAGAGAGATCTCTTGAACATTTTGTTTAATCAGAACAGAAAGTTTTACCACGAAACAAAAGTTTCAAAAAGATACTTTCACTTGAGTGGAAAGGTTCCCGCGGTAGATGAAAAATAAATCTTACGATTCAATCATGAGACTAAATCAATTTGCTGATAATTTTTGGTGTTTGAAAAAGCTTAAAATATGCATCACAAAACAAGAAAAAGAGACTATAATTAGAGCAATAAATAATCGACATATCAACTTATCGACTTATCAATAAACTTATCAATTTGAGTTAATTGGAAAACTTTGAAATTATTTTTGTCATTTTTCATATGAACCAATGTCTACAAAGGCATAAAATATAAGCAATTTAGATGCAAATTCGAAGAAAAAATGGACAAACAAAAGGTATTATGATCAATTATAATCGATTATAATGGAATCTTGTGCAAAACTATAAAACTAAAAATTTTAGAAAAAAAATAAGGGATTATAATCAATTTCAATTGATTATAATTGTATCGAAAAATAGACAAATAAATAATCGGTTATAATCGAATGTAATGGAATATAATTAAAAAAAATTTGATTATATAAAGAGAGATTATTATCAATTATTAATTGATTAAAACCGATTGTTTCTCAATTGTAGTAAAACTGGTACTGAAATCGTAATAAAATCGATTATTAACGCTTGAAACAGGATGCGGGTTTGTACTAATTGATTACAATCTCTTATTTTGCCGAAATTTTGTCAATTCAAAACTATATTCGAATTATATCTTATGGGTTATTATTTTTCAGTCCATAAAAAAATCTCTAAAAGAGAGATCTCTTGAACATTTTGGTTCATCAGCTCACAAAGTTTTACCACGAAACAAAAGTTTCATAGAGATACTTTCACATGAGTGGAAAGGTTCCCGCGGTAGATGCAAAATAAATCTTCCGATTCAATCATGAGACTAAATCAATTTGCTATTAATTTTTGGTGTTTGAAAAAGCTTAAAATATGCATCACAAAACAAGAACAAGAGACTATAATTAGAGCAATAAATAATCGACATATCAACTTATCGACTTATCAATAAACTTATCAATTTGAATTAATTGGAAAACTTTAAAAATAATTTTGTCATTTTTCATACGAACCAATGTCTAAAAAAAGCATAAAGTATAAGCAATTTAGATGCAAATTTGAAGAAAAATGGACAAAAAAAAATATTATGATCAATTGTAATCGATTGTAGTAGAATCTTGTGCAAAACTATAAAACTAGAAATTTTAGAAAAAATTATAGAATTATAATCAATTTCAATCGATTATGATTGTATCGAAAAACAGACGAATAAATAATCGACTATAATCGATTATAATGGATTATAATTAATTATAATTTGATTATAAAAAGAGAGATTATTATCGTCTATTAATTGATTGAAACCGATTGTGTCTCAACTTTAGTAAGATTAGTACTAAAATTGTAATAAAAGCAATTATTAACGCTTGAAACAGGATGCGGGTTTGTACTAATTGATTACAATCTCTTATTTTGCCGAAATTTTGTCAATTCAAAACTATATTCGAATTATATCTTATGGGTTATTATTTTTCAGTCAATAAAAAAATCTCTAAAAGAGAGATCTCTTGAACATTTTGGTTCATCAGCTCACAAAGTTTTACCACGAAACAAAAGTTTCATAGAGATACTTTCCCATGAGTGGAAAGGTTCCCGCGGTAGATGCAAAATAAATCTTCCGATTCAATCATGAGACTAAATCAATTTGCTATTAATTTTTGGTGTTTGAAAAAGCTTAAAATATGCATCACAAAACAAGAACAAGAGACTATAATTAGAGCAATAAATAATCGACATATCAACTTATCGACTTATCAATAAACTTATCAATTTGAATTAATTGGAAAACTTTAAAAATAATTTTGTCATTTTTCATACGAACCAATGTCTAAAAAAAGCATAAAGTATAAGCAATTTAGATGCAAATTTGAAGAAAAAATGGACAAACAAAAAGTATTATGATCAATTGTAATCGATTGTAGTGGAATCTTGTGCAAAACTATAAAACTAGAAATTTTAGAAAAAATTATAGAATTATAATCAATTTCAATCGATTATGATTGTATCGAAAAACAGACGAATAAATAATCGACTATAATCGATTATAATGGATTATAATTAATTATAATTTGATTATAAAAAGAGAGATTATTATCGATTATTAATTGATTGAAACCGATTGTGTCTCAACTTTAGTAAGATTAGTACTAAAATTGTAATAAAAGCAATTATTAACGCTTGATGCGGGTTTGTAGCAATCGATTACAATCTCTTATTTTGCCAAAATTTTGTCAATTCAAAACTATATACGAATTATATCTTATGGGTTATTATTTTTCTGTCATTAAAAAAATCTCTTGAACACTTTGGTTAATCAGAACACAGAGTTTTACCACGAAACAAAAGTTTCAAAAAGATACTTTCACATGAGTGGAAAGGTTCCCGCGGTAGATGAAAAATAAATCTTCCGATTCAATCATGAGACTAAATCAATTTGCTGATAACTTTTGGTGTTTGAAAAAGCTTAAAATATGCATCACAAAACAAGAACAAGAGACTATAATTAGAGCAATAAATAATCGACATATCAACTTATCGACTTCTCAATAAACTTATCAATTTGAATTAATTGGAAAACTTTAAAAAAAAAATTGTCATTTTTCATACGAACCAATGTCTAAAAAAAGCATAAAGTATAAGCAATTTAGATGCAAATTCGAAGAAAAAATGGACAAACAAAAAGTATTATGATCAATTGTAATCGATTATAGTGGAATCTTGTGCAAAACTATAAAACTAGAAATTTTAGAAAGAATCATTGAATTATAATCAATTTCAATCGATTATAATTGTATCGAAAAATAAACGAATAAATAATCGATTATAATCGATTATAATGGATTATAATTAATTATAATTTGATTATAAAAAGAGAGATTATTATTATCGATTATTAATTGATTGAAATCGATTGTTTCTCAATTTTAGTAAGATTTGTACTAAAATTGTAATAAAATCAATTAATAACGCTTGAAACAGGATGCGGGTTTGTAGTAATCGATTACAATCTCTTATTTTGCCGAAATTTTGTCAATTCAAAACTATGTACGAATTATATCTTATGGGTTATTATTTTTCTGTCCTTAAAAAAATCTCTAAAAGAGAGATCTCTTGAACATTTTGTTTAATCAGAACACAAAGTTTTACCACGAAACAAAAGTTTCATAGAGATACTTTCACATGAGTGGAAAGGTTCCCGCGGTAGATGCAAAATAAATCTTCCGATTCAATCATGAGACTAAATCAATTTGCTATTAATTTTTGGTGTTTGAAAAAGCTTAAAATATGCATCACAAAACAAGAACAAGAGACTATAATTAGAGCAATAAATAATCGACATATCAACTTATCGACTTCTCAATAAACTTATCAATTTGAATTAATTGGAAAACTTTTAAAAAAATTTTGTTATTTTTCATACGAACCAATGTCTAAAAAAAGCATAAAGTATAAGCAATTTAGATGCAAATTCGAAGAAAAAATGGACAAACAAAAAGTATTATGATCAATTGTAATCGATTATAGTGGAATCTTGTGCAAAACTATAAAACTAGAAATTTTAGAAAAAATCATTGAATTATAATCAATTTCAATCGATTATAATTGTATCGAAAAATAAACGAATAAATAATCGATTATAATCGATTATAATGGATTATAATTAATTATAATTTGATTATAAAAAGAGAGATTATTATTATCGATTATTAATTGATATTAATTGATATTAATTGATATTATCTTCTCAATTTTAGTAAGATTTGTACTAAAATTGTAATAAAATCAATTAATAACGCTTGAAACAGGATGCGGGTTTGTAGTAATCGATTACAATCTCTTATTTTGCCGAAATTTTGTCAATTCAAAACTATGTACGAATTATATCTTATGGGTTATTATTTTTCTGTCCTTAAAAAAATCTCTAAAAGAGAGATCTCTTGAACATTTTGTTTAATCAGAACACAAAGTTTTACCACGAAACAAAAGTTTCAAAAAGATACTTTCACTTGAGTGGAAAGGTTCCCGCGGTAGATGAAAAATAAATCTTACGATTCAATCATGAGACTAAATCAATTTGCTATTAATTTTTGGTGTTTGAAAAAGCTTAAAATATGCATCACAAAACAAGAACAAGAGAATATAATTAGAGCAATAAATAATCGACATATCAACTTATCGACTTATCAATAAACTTATCAATTTGAATTAATTGGAAAACTTTAAAATTATTTTTGTCATTTTTCATATGAACCAATGTCTACAAAGGCATAAAGTATAAGCAATTTAGATGCAAATTCGAAGAAAAAATGGACAAACAAAAGGTATTATGATCAATTATAATCGATTATAGTGGAATCTTGTGCAAAACTATAAAACTAAAAATTTTAGAAAAAAATAAAGGATTATAATCAATTTCAATCGATTATAATTGTATCGAAAAATAGACAAATAAATAATCGGTTATAATCGAATGTAATGGAATATAATTAAATAAAATTTGATTATAAAAAGAGAGATTATTATCAATTATTAATTGATTAAAACCGATTGTTTCTCAATTGTAGTCAAACTGGTACTGAAATCGTAATAAAATCGATTATTAACGCTTGAAACAGGATGCGGGTTTGTACTAATCGATTACAATCTCTTATTTTGCCGAAATTTTGTCAATTCAAAACTATATTCGAATTATATCTTATGGGTTATTATTTTTCAGTCAATAAAAAAATCTCTAAAAGAGAGATCTCTTGCACATTTTGGTTCATCAGCTCACAAAGTTTTACCACGAAACAAAAGTTTCATAGAGATACTTTCACATGAGTGGAAAGGTTCCCGCGGTAGATGCAAAATAAATCTTCCGATTCAATCATGAGACTAAATCAATTTGCTATTATTTTTGGTGTTTGAAAAAGCTTAAAATATGCATCACAAAACAAGAACAAGAGAATATAATTAGAGCAATAAATAATCGACATATCAACTTATCGACTTATCAATAAACTTATCAATTTGAATTAATTGGAAAACTTTAAAATTATTTTTGTCATTTTTCATATGAACCAATGTCTACAAAGGCATAAAGTATAAGCAATTTAGATGCAAATTCGAAGAAAAAATGGACAAACAAAAGGTATTATGATCAATTATAATCGATTATAGTGGAATCTTGTGCAAAACTATAAAACTAAAAATTTTAGAAAAAAATAAGTGATTATAATCAATTTCAATCGATTATAATTGTATCGAAAAATAGACAAATAAATAATCGGTTATAATCGAATGTAATGGAATATATTTAAATAAAATTTGATTATAAAAAGAGAGATTATTATCAATTATTAATTGATTAAAACCGATTGTTTCTCAATTGTAGTAAAACTGGTACTAAAATCGTAAAAAAATCGATTATTAGCGCTTGAAACAGGTTGCGGGTTTGTACTAATCGATTACAATCTCTTATTTTGCCGAAATTTTGTCAATTCAAAACTATATTCGAATTATATCTTATGGGTTATTATTTTTCAGTCAATAAAAAAATCTCTAAAAGAGAGATCTCTTGAACATTTTGGTTCATCAGCTCACAAAGTTTTACCACGAAACAAAAGTTTCATAGAGATACTTTCACATGAGTGGAAAGGTTCCCGCGGTAGATGCAAAATAAATCTTCCGATTCAATCATGAGACTAAATCAATTTGCTATAAATTTTTGGTGTTTGAAAAAGCTTAAAATATGCATCACAAAACAAGAACAAGAGACTATAATTAGAGCAATAAATAATCGACATATCAACTTATCGACTTATCAATAAACTTATCAATTTGAATTAATTGGAAAACTTTAAAAATATTTTTGTCATTTTTCATACGAACCAATGTCTAAAAAAAGCATAAAGTATAAGCAATTTAGATGCAAATTCGAAGAAAAAATGGACAAACAAAAAGTATTATGATCAATTGTAATCGATTATAGTGGAAACTTGTGCAAAACTAAAAAACTAGAAACTTTAGAAAAAATTATTGAATTATAATCAATTTCTATCGATTATAATTGTTTCGAAAAACAGACGAATAAATAATCGATTATAATCGATTATAATGGATTATAATTATTTATAATTTGATTATAAAAAGAGAGATTATTATCGATTATTAATTGATTGAAACCGATTGTTTCTCAACTTTAGTAAGATTTGTACTAAAATTGTAATAAAATAAATTAATAACGCTTGAAACAGGATGCGGGTTTGTAGTAATCGATTACAATCTCTTATTTTGCCGAAATTTTGTCAATTCAAAACTATATACGAATTATATCTTATGGGTTATGATTTTTTTGTCATTAAAAAAATCTCTAAAAGAGAGATCTCTTGAACATTTTGTTTAATCAGAACACAAAGTTTTACCACGAAACAAAAGTTTCAAAAAGATACTTTCACATGAGTGGAAAGGTTCCCGCGGTAGATGAAAAATAAATCTTCCGATTCAATCATGAGACTAAATCAATTTGCTGATAATTTTTGGTGTTTGAAAAAGCTTAAAATATGCATCACAAAACAAGAACAAGAGACTATAATTAGAGCAATAAAAAATCGACATATCAACTTATCGACTTATCAATAAACTTATCAATTTGAATTAATTGGAAAACTTTAAAAATATTTTTTGTCATTTTTCATACGAACCAATGTCTAAAAAAAGCATAACGTATAAGCAATTTAGATGCAAATTCAAAGAAAACATAGACAAACAAAAAATATTATGATCAATTGTAATCGATTATAGTGGAATCTTGTGCAAAACTATAAAACTAGAAATTTTAGAAAAAATTATAGAATTATAATCAATTTCAATCGATTATAATTGTATCGAAAAACAGACAAATAAATAATCGATTATAATCGATTATAATGGATTATAATAAATTATATTTTGATTATAAAAAGAGAGATTATTATCGATTATTAATTGACTGAAACCGATTGTTTCTCAACTTTAGTAAGATTTGTACTAAAATTGTAATGAAATCAATTAATAACGCTTGAAACAGGATGCGGGTTTGTAGTAATCGATTACAATCTCTTATTTTGCCGAAATTTTGTCAACTCAAAACTATATACGATTTATATCTTATGGGTTATTATTTTTCTGTCATGAAAAAAATCTCTAAAAGAGAGATCTCTTGAACATTTTGGTTAATCAGAACACAAAGTTTTACCACGAAACAAAAGTTTCAAAAAGATACTTTCACATGAGTGGAAAGGTTCCCGCGGTAGATGAAAAATAAATCTTCCGATTCAATCATGAGACTAAATCAATTTGCTGATAATTTTTGGTGTTTGAAAAAGCTTAAAATATGCATCACAAAACAAGAACAAGAGACTATAATTAGAGCAATAAAAAATCGACATATCAACTTATCGACTTTTCAATAAACTTATCAATTTGAATTAATTGGAAAACTTTAAAAATATTTTTGTCATTTTTCATACGAACCAATGTCTAAAAAAAGCATAACGTATAAGCAATTTAGATGCAAATTCGAAGAAAACATGGACAAACAAAAAGTATTATGATCAATTGTAATCGATTATAGTGAAATCTTGTGCAAAACTATAAAACTAGAAATTTTAGAAAAAATTAATGAATTATAATCAATTTCAATCGATTATAATTGTATCGAAAAATAGACGAATAAATAATCGATTATAACCGATTATAATGGATTATAATTAATTATAATTTGATTATAAAAAGAGAGATTATTATCGATTATTAATTGATTGAAACCGATTGTTTCTCAACTTTAGTAAGATTTGTACTAAAATTGTAATAAAATCAATTAATAACGCTTGAAACAGGATGCGGGTTTGTAGTAATCGATTACAATCTCTTATTTTGCCAAAATTTGGTCAATTCAAAACTATATACGAATTATATTTTATGGGTTATGATTTTTCTGTCATTGAAAAAATCTCTAAAATAGAGATCTCTTGAACATTTTGTTTAATCAGAACACAATGATTTACCACGAAACAAAAATTTCAAAAAGATACTTTCACATGAGTGGAAAGGTTCCCGCGGTAGATGAAAAACAAATCTTCCGATTCAATCATGAGACTAAATCAATTTGCCGATAATTTTTGGTGTTTGAAAAAGCTTAAAATATGCATCACAAAACAAAAACAAGAGACTATAATTAGAGCAATAAATAATCGACATATCAACTTATCGACTTATCAATAAACTTATCAATTTGAATTAATTGGAAAACTTTAAAATTATTTTTGTCATTTTTCATACGAACCAATGTCTACAAAAAGCATAAAGTATAAGCAATTTAGATGCAAAGTCGAAGAAAAAATAGAAAAACAAAAAGTATTATGATCAATTGTAATCGATTATAGTGGAATCTTGTGCAAAACTATAAAAATAGAAATTTTAGAAAAAATTAATGAATTATAATCAATTTCAATCGATTATAATTGTATCGAAAAATAGACGAATAAATAATTGATTATAACCGATTATAATGGATTATAATTAATTATAATTTGATTATAAAAAGAGAGATTATTATCGATTATTAATTGATTGAAACCGATTGTTTCTCAACTTTAGTAAGATTGTACTAAAATTGTAATAAAATAAATTAATAACGCTTGAAACAGGATGCGGGTTTGTAGTAATCGATTACAATCTCTTATTTTGCCGAAATTTTGTCAATTTAAAACTATATACGAATTATATCTTATGTGTTATGATTTTTCTGTCATTAAAAAAATCTCTAAAAGAGAGATCTCTTGAACATTTTGTTTAATCAGAACACAAAGTTTTACCACGAAACAAAAGTTTCAAAAAGATACTTTCACATGAGTGGAAAGGTTCCCGCGGTAGATGAAAAACAAATCTTCCGATTCAATCATGAGACTAAATCAATTTGCCGATAATTTTTGGTGTTTGAAAAAGCTTAAAATATGCATCACAAAACAAAAACAAGAGACTATAATTAGAGCAATAAAAAATCGACATATCAACTTATCGACTTATCAATAAACTTATCAATTTGAATTAATTGGAAAACTTTAAAAATATTTTTGTCATTTTTCATACGAACCAATGTCTAAAAAAAGCATAACGTATAAGCAATTTAGATGCAAATTCGAAGAAAACATGGACAAACAAAAAGTATTATGATCAATTGTAATCGATTATAGTGAAATCTTGTGCAAAACTATAAAACTGGAAATTTTAGAAAAAATTAATGAATTATAATCAATTTCAATCGATTATAATTGTATCGAAAGTTAGACGAATAAATAATTGATTATAACCGATTATAATGGAATATAATTAATTATAATTTGATTATAAAAAGAGAGATTATTATCGATTTTTAATTGATTGAAACCGATTGTTTCTCAACTTTAGTAAGATTTGTACTAAAATTGTAATAAAATAAATTAATAACGCTTGAAACAGGATGCGGGTTTGTAGTAATCGATTACAATCTCTTATTTTGCCGAAATTTGGTCAATTCAAAACTATATACGAATTATATCTTATGGGTTATGATTTTTCTGTCATTGAAAAAATCTCTAAAAGAGAGATCTCTTGAACATTTTGTTTAATCAGAACACAAAGATTTACCACGAAACAAAAGTTTCAAAAAGATACTTTCACATGAGTGGAAAGGTTCCCGCGGTAGATGAAAAACAAATCTTCCGATTCAATCATGAGACTAAATCAATTTGCCGATAATTTTTGGTGTTTGAAAAAGCTTAAAATATGCATCACAAAACAAAAACAAGAGACTATAATTAGAGCAATAAATAATCGACATATCAACTTATCGACTTATCAATAAACTTATCAATTTGAATTAATTGGAAAACTTTAAAATTATTTTTGTCATTTTTCATACGAACCAATGTCTACAAAAAGCATAAAGTATAAGCAATTTAGATGCAAAGTCGAAGAAAAAATAGACAAACAAAAAGTATTATGATCAATTGTAATCGATTATAGTGGAATCTTGTGCAAAACTATAAAAATAGAAATTTTAGAAAAAATTAATGAATTATAATCAATTTCAATCGATTATAACTGTATCGAAAAATAGACGAATAAATAATTGATTATAACCGATTATAATGGATTATAATTAATTTTAATTTGATTATAAAAAGAGAGATTATTATCTATTATTAATTGATTGAAACCGATTGTTTCTCAACTTTAGTAAGATTTGTACTAGATTGTAATAAAATAAATTAATAACGCTTGAAACAGGATGCGGGTTTGTAGTAATCGATTACAATCTCTTATTTTGCCGAAATTTTGTCAATTCAAAACTATATACGAATTATATCTTATGTGTTATGATTTTTCTGTCATTAAAAAAATCTCTAAAAGAGAGATCTCTTGAACATTTTGTTTAATCAGAACACAAAGTTTTACCACGAAACAAAGGTTTCAAAAAGATACTTTCACATGAGTGGAAAGGTTCCCGCGGTAGATGAAAAATAAATCTTCCGATTCAATCATGAGACTAAATCAATTTGCTGATAATTTTTGGTGTTTGAAAAAGCTTAAAATATGCATCACAAAACAAGAACAAGAGACTATAGTTAGAGCAATAAATAATCGACATATCAACTTATCGACTTATCAATAAACTTATCAATTTGAATTAATTGGAAAACTTTAAAATTATTTTTGTCATTTTTCATACGAACCAATGTCTACAAAAAGCATAAAGTATAAGCAATTTAGATGCAAATTTGAAGAAAAAAAGAACAAACAAAAGGTATTATGATCAATTATAATCGATTATAGTGGAATCTTGTGCAAAACTATAAAACTAGAAATTTTAGAAAAAAATAATGGATTATAATTAATTTCAATCGATTATAATTGTATCAAAAATAGACGAATAAATAATCGATTATAATCGATCATAATGGATTATAATTAATTATAATTTGATTACAAAAAGAGATTATTATCGATTTTTAAATGATTAAAACCGATTGTTTCTCAACTTAAGTAAAATTGGTACTAAAATTGTAATAAAATCGTATATTATTGCTTGAAACAGGATGCGGGTTTGTACTAATCGATTACAATCTCCTATTTTGCCGAAATTTTGTCAATTCAAAACTATATACGAATTATATCTTATGGGTTATTATTTTTCTGTCAATAAAAAAACCTCTAAAAGAGAGATCTCTTGAACATTTTGGTTCATCAGAACAGAAAGTTTTACCACGAAACAAAAGTTTTATAGAGATACTTTCACATGAGTGGAAAGGTTCCCGCGGTAGATGAAAAATAAATCTTCCGATTCAATCATGAGACTAAATCAATTTGCTGATAATTTTTGGTGTTTAAAAAAGCTTAAATTTGGCATCACAAAACAAGAACAAGAGACTATAATTAGACCAATAAATAATCGACTTATCATTTTTTCGACTTATCAAAAAACTTATCAATTTGAATTAATTCGAAAACTTTAAAATTTTTTTATCATTTTTCATACGAACCAATGTCTACAAAAGCATAAAATATAAGCGATTTAGATGCAACTTTGAAGAAAAAATAAACAAACAAAAGGGATTATGATCAATTATAATCGATTGTAGTGGAATTTTGTGCAAACCTATAAAAATAAAAATTTTAGAAGAAAATAATGGATTATAATCAATTTCAATCGATTATAATTGTATCGAAAAATAGACGAATAAATAATCGATTATAATCGGTTATAATGGATTATAATTAATTAAAATTTGATTATAAAAAGAGAGATTATTATCGATTATTAATTGATTAAAACCGATTGTTTCTCAATTTTAGTAAGACTGGTACTGAAATCGTAATAAAATCGATTATTAACGCTTGAAACAGGATGCGGATTTGTACTAATCGATTACAATCTCTTATTTTGCCGAAATTTTGTCAATTCAAAACTATATTCGAATTATATTTTATGGGTTATTTTTTTTCTGTCAATAAAAAAATCACTAAAAGGAAGATCTCTTGAAAATTTTGGTTCATCAGAACACAAAGTTTTACCACGAAACAAAAGTTTCATAGAGATACTTTCACATGCGTGGAAAGGTTCCCGCGTTAGATAAAAATTAAGTCTTCCGATTCAATCATGAAACTAAATCAATTTGCTGATAATTTTCTGTTTAAAAAAGCTTGAAATTTGCATCACAAAATAACTCTAATGGGGAAGAAATGAAAAAAAAACTTATCACTTTGTTTTAATTGGAAAACTTTATAAATATTTTTCTCACTTTTCATAGGAACAACGTCTAGAAATTGCTCATAAAATATAAGCAATTTAAAAGCAACTTTGATGAAAAAATGGACAAACAACTGGGAATATAATCAATTAAAATCAATTAAATTTGATTTTTGTGCGAAACTAAAAAACTAGAAATTTTTTTAAAAAATGGACTAATATCAATTATAATCGATTATAATTGTATCGAAAAATATAAAAATAAATAATCGATTATAATCGATTATAATGGACTAAAATTAATTATAATTTGATTTTAAAAAGAGAGATTATAATCGATTATTAATTGATTAAAATCGATTGTTTCTCAATTTTAGTAAGACTGGTACTAAAATCGTAATATAATCGATTATTAATGCTTGAAACAGGATGCGAGTTCGTATTACAATTCTGTGTTCAGATTAACTAAAATCCGATAAAAACATATCACTCTGAAAGGTGCCTTTATTGACGTTATTGTCAGCATTGTAATAATTCATTTAGAATTTAATTTTTTTCGGGATCTCTATGAAACGTTCGTTTTCGAGGTGTACATTTGATCATAAGGTGATACGTCATCTTACCCTTATTGATTTCGTCATTGAAGTTATTGAGAGCAGTTTTCCAATCCGTTACAAAGCGTAATTTTGGTGTGATAAAATTTTAGCGAAACAAAAAATATAACCGATTATAAACATTATGCGAGACGTTCTCTAGGAACTTCAATCAAATAAAATTGATCATATTGATTTTCTAGCTTGGAAAATTTCACGACTATAATCGATTATATATCCTTTGAAAAACTAATTTCGGTATAACTATAAGCAATGATAATTCACCCAAAATCTACATAATAGTCAAAACGATATAATCAAATAATTGAGTCTAAAAATTGGATGCAGGCAAATAACTGTGCCTCCCCAAATCAACACAGGTAAAATAATACACCTGGCGTATACACCTGGTTGATAAAATTATGATACCCTAAAACCCCTTCTATGCCCTTCTCTTTGAGTTAGTTTTATAAAATAACCTTACAAAGAAAATTTACTCGGCACCTGGGCATTTAAAATGTTTTTTTAGCAACGCACCGTGTAGCGCAACAGCAACTGTTTATCTATGCTTGAGGTGGACATGAAGAGCACGCGAAAAAAAAATTGATGCAATTTTTTGAATTCTAATATATCGGAACTGCAGTGATCGGCATGGGTGGCGTCGGATTGTGAAATTGTAGACACAAAATGTGATGTAATCGCTCTTTTGCTGAGACCTTGTTGTATGTTATAGACATGGCGGACTATTCTTCTAATGCTGTTCGGCTTCTTCCTGTTCTACCTCATGATATTCCTGTTTGTGACGTCATCGACCAACATGGGAGCAGCCCCAGGCACAGACTCGATAGTGATGGAACAGCCCAAATTCGAATCCAGCAGAGAGCAGAACGGTCTGCTGCCCCCACAGATGTCATCCAGAATGAACAATGTTGCAAAGGGACCTTTAGAACTTGAGGGACCTTGTAGCAAGTTCAAGAGAAAACTAGATCTGCTTATTCTGATTTTAAGTGACAGTTACGACGAGAAAGGCAGAGATCTCATCCGGGCCACTTACGGTGGCTTGCAGCGCTTCGGAGAGTTTTACACCATGTCATATTTTCTGGTCGACGTCTCGAACGGAGTTCTGGAAGAAGCCAGTCTAATAAGCGAAATGAAAATAAACAACGATATCTCATTCTACATCAGTGAGTTCTCAATGTCCGGCACCGAATCGCTCAGTTTCAATATCTCAAACTTCCCCAAAACTGACAACTGGGTCAAGTCTTGCTTGCAAAACTCAAATGTGCTCTTGTATTTTGAACACATACAGCAATTGCAGTTGGAGGATCTGGTTGAAACTATATTGACATCTCCAAATTACGTAGTGCCCTCGGCCAGTCCACCATCAAGCATGTTCATAGCTTCCTCTTCATCATTATATGATACAATTGGTGCTAAAACAGCCGACTGGGGCGTGTACATTCCCAACAACCTGGATAGGTTCTACTCCCAAATTCCAGCCAGCAATACAAACATCCAGCAATTTTTTCTGCCCAGACCAGAAGGTACTTCAAATTTGACCGCAGATTCAGTGCCGGAATTGTTCAGGAGCTTGCTCATAACTGGGTACCAAAGTGGAGAGAGTGAGCTTGTGTTTAACAAGCTCAGAATAGAATCCAAGTACTCTAAGCGGAGACCCAAGACCGTGGAACCATCTGCCTGCCGCACAAGGATGCTACCGGGTGGTAGACCGCCGGGAGGTTGGCACAACACAGTGCGTGTTTTGCTGTTTGTTGACTCTCAAATCAAAAGGTTTCCTCAGAGGGACAGCATCAGGAAAACATTCGGGAAGACGCAGTTTGTGGAACGAAAAGGACACAAAATGGAAGTGTTCGTTCGTTTTCTGGCATCGCAGTACAAATATCTCCTGTTCAAGGTAATAATGCTAAAACAGCAAACGATAATTATCTTTCAAGGCGAGTTTTTTGCGACAAAGTTTGAAGTGTTTGCCTGTGGTCAATTTTTTTGTTGACGAATGTTTCCTTGTAGAAATTTGCTTGCTCTTAGGTTCAATAAGAGAAACGAGTGCTTTTTATGCGCATCTTGTCTTTTTTTAGTAGTTTCACGTATTGAGTTCCCAAACAGTGATCGCCATCAATGAATTAGCGCTAAACATTCACCCAAAATAGCAAGGAGTTGGGGATAATAAAATAAACTTGAGGGAGTCAATGGAATGCCCCCAGGGTTGCGGGGTGTTAATTGTGCGCGTAGGGGGAGGAGTTATCCCTCCCGTTTATCCGGGAGCGCTGCAACTTCAAAGAAAATCCGGAATTCCAAACTCAACTAAAAAAATTTGAAATAAGTATCGAAAAAAAAGGCAAGTTTTGATAAAATAAAATGCTTTTGTCGGTACAATCATTAGAAGAAAAATATATAATTTTATTCGATATTTTATTTCATTAGGACTGAATCTGAAAGGTTTAGTAATGAATAAGCGGTTAATTAGCAATTATTTATTGCTATTTTTGCGCCAATTTTTGTTAATTTTCCAAAGCTAAATCGCAAATCTTTTTTGTGTTCATCAATAAAAGATTGCTAATTCATAGATCTAAAAAATAATACGAAATGGTTTTAAGGCTAGATTAAAAAATTTTTCATCGATGATTCTTACTGAGAACTCAATTTAACTTTTTATCATACTGTGGTACTGCTCTGGCAGTCACCAAATAGATGGTAAAATATTGTTACGTAATCAGATTGAATGCCGGTCCTGATCAAAGTCAGCCATGGTGCGTGATCTAAAAGGTCACATTTATTTTCAGTATTTTGATGTATAGAATACGATTCAAAAGCTATTTCTACATATTCATAGAAAAACCTCTGTTCGTGCTCATTGAGTTCAGTATAAGGGACATGGGCCAAACGACCCCCCATGGCTAACCAAAACGTGGCTAGATCAGTTTTCGATGACGGCCAAGGTGAAGGATTGTGTGGATCCCCACACAAATCTCGAACCACCGACGTCCGTCATATTAGAACTAGAACCACGACCGGAATCTCTGCGATCAACACAACCCGGGGAGCCCAATTTCGTTTATCAATTAGACTACATTAAGACAATTCATAGAGACAGCACAAGCTGCAAAATTCAATCTTGCAGATAAATTGAATAATAACGAGCAGTTTGTTGTCTACATCAAAAAGCCAATAAAAATCCTATAAACTTAAGAACGAAAACGACATCAGCGGGGTGGATAATTTCAGAAGTCATTGTCTTGATATCTGAAAGAAAAACGAAAATCATACTAGGATCAGATCTGCAAAAAATAGGAAACTGAACACGACGTACTACAATGTGACGATGAGGCGCGAGACTACAAACAAGAATTATTTGAGAAGTTTAAAATCTCTTTGCTCGAAACTGAGTATCAATAAAACACTTCAATGCTTCAAATTTTTTTTAGCCCGACTTAAGAATTAGACAGACGTGTCCCGATACACATTCAGGAAAAAGTGGAACGAGAAGTAGAAAAGCTGTTGAATCAAGAACAAATACAAAACTTGACAAATGACCAGCGACTGTTTTTTTGCACCAATTGTCAACACAGTTAAAAAGAAAGATACAGTAAATTTTGCATTAGATGCGATACCAATCAATCGAAAGTTATATAGAAATAAATGTCAGATGCCAAATGTTAATAACTTATTAGATGGGGTGAGTCAGATTGTTTCAGAATAAAAAGAAGGAACATCCTTTTTTTCCGTATTAGGTTTAGAGTACGCATAACAGCCAGCTATAACTAAGTGCAGAAACTACCAATCAATGTGAATTTTACATCGTTGGGAAAATGCTACCGTGGCATATCGCATTCTGACAGGTGACTACGGGCTGGCGACTACGTTTCAGAGAGCGATGAACGGTATTCTCAAACACGAGTAGAACACGTTCTGCTTTCTGGACGAGATCCTAAAACTGTCACAAAGGAATAAAGAAGATCACCTCCGTTTAGTGAAAACTGTTATGAAAAGGTTAGATGACAAAAACTTAGCATTGAAAATTGTTGAAGAGCGTGTTTTTATCAACGAAAATCATTGTTAACGACACCAACTGTCAATCACTGGGGTTGTTGCTGTTGTTATTGCATATGGACGGGCGTCAGTGGAGACTGCTGTCGCAGTGTCTTCACTACCAACGCCATCGTCAAGGAGGGTTCTTCTGTCAAGATGCCGAGAGTTGTGACTGTCCAACCGAAGAGTTCGAAACGGGCTGCTATATTTTCTGCACATAGGGTCGACTGAGGGTCTATCAGGTTCCTGTACGCTCCAAACGCTGCGTGGTGACCGAACCTCAGACGAGCGAGTGTAATCGCATCCTTTCTCGTTTTAATAGCCTCTTGATCTTTCCTTCGCGTGAGTTTGCTGTAAACAGCGGCTACCCTAGGGTGTAAGTGCGCACCATCCTTGATTGTTCTCTTGATGCAGGCACTAACCGCTGCTAGGGGCACGGGTTTAGGCGTGTATTCACTAATCGTGGCTGCGTTCGCCAGAGTATCTGCCATCTCGTTGTCTGGGATGCTCACTGGCTTGGGATCTATTGTATCGTTGTCTTAGCTGATGCGTTTTCCTGGTTCGTTCTGAGCTAACCTGTGTCTTCCGATGTGTTTTTGAGAGACTGAACTAGAGACTGGCTATCCGTACAAATCAGGACCTTCAGGATGTTATCCTCTGCATTTCTGAGTCACTCGGTCGCACTCAGCATCGCTTCTAGTTCCTCCTCGTTCGACGACTTCAGATCCCTGCCTTTGATCTTCATCTCAGTCACCACTGTCGGGTTTTCAGGGTCGCCTCTGGTATCACCAAACCTCGCTCCTCCCTTGCTGGTGCCTGCAGCCGCTGATTTGTCAGTGTAGATGACGACGTCCGCCCCGTGTTCTGTGACGAGCTTCAGTGCCTTCTCGTCTCCTTTAACCGTGCGGTTTTCTCCTTCCAGCTGATGGTGGGCTTTCCAGTTGTTTTTGAGCTCTTTCCAGGGTGGTTGCGCCTGTCTTGTGCCCTCTCTGTTCTCCAGCTCTGCAGTCAGTTGCTCTCCGACACGTCTCGCCTGCTCTCTCCATTTACTTCTCGTGAGTCTTTGAGGGCGGCCCCGTCTGCTGGCAACTTCTCTCGGGTGGTTGATGGGGGCTCACTTTGCCTTCTCCCAGGACACAGCAGTGAGCCTTTTGCTGGTTTTGTGGTAGCTGGGTACGTTTGCCTCCAGTCTGACTGCTTCCACCAGTGTGGAACAGGCTTGCCCAGTCACTCTTCTGAGCTCCTTGTACTGCTAACGTTCCAGCCTGTCCAGCTGGGTCGCCGAGTGCCAGGATTACCAACCCGGCGCGGAGTAGCCCAGAAAGCTTTTTCTGCGTGGCTGTGAAAAGTTTCCTGAGATGCTCAGTTTTCCAGTCGAAGTCGAAGGCCCTAAGAACAGCCAGCGCTCTGCACCGGTCGCTCACTGTCGTGGAAACGTTTTTCAGCATGCTTTTGAAAGGAAAGGATTCTGCCCAGAGAGACTCCCAATAACTTCAGGTTTGGGTTGTACTCGTTTTTCTTCCCATCATTGACACCCACTTGGCGTCTCCTGACCCAGCAGCAAAGAAGGTGGACTCGGTCTTGTTCTTCTCGGTGTTGATAATCATCTTCTTCTGACGTGCCCAGTCAGCAAAGTTCTGCACTGCCACTTGCGCTCTTCTATTGGCCACCTTCAGGGAGTTGTTGGACACCCAAATCGATATGTCGGCGAAAAAGGCTCTCCAGACATCAGCTGGGATGACATCGGTCGTCTCGGCTCCCACCGGACGATTCCATGGCTGGATACATTGGTCCCGCTTCTTTCGTCGCGATAACTCGGGGCTCCTCGTGAAGGATGCATTCATGACCCGGATTACTGAGGTGATACCGAAAACATCGCTGCCGGAAGCGGTTACGAATGTGAGCCCTCCGAAAACTTTAAAGCATTTGATTTGGTTCTTAGGCAGCATTACTCTTTTTTGTAAACTTTACAGCTAATGCCGCTACTTGAGAAAAGGTTTGAAACAACTCTTTATAGAAGAAAAAGTGAAAAAAACGGATGAAAACACTGAAAGAATCGTTGAACAGTTTCAGTTGGGCAATTTTACTTACAGAATTTTTCTTAAAAAAGCAAAAAGACGATAGGAAATATTTAGAAAATCCGTTTTTAGAGCCCAACGCAAAAATTCAGCGTAAAACGCGACACAAGCTATGAGGGTTTGGGACTACATTAGAGCAACGGAATGACCTCGGCGAGTGGGTACCAATATCATTCGCATCACGTTAAAATAAAATACAAGAAAAGAAATTCTCAACCATTGAATTAGAATTGTTGCCAGTAATATGGGCAACAAATACATTAAAACATGCCTTCCTAGAAAAGAAGTTGACAGTTGCTACAGACCATCAAGCTCTACTGAGGAGCAAACAGAGCCAATAAAACTTGTTAATCCAAATTAACAAGATGGCTGGGTAGGTTGCTACCTTTCCAATTTCAAATCTTTTATCTACCTGGAAACCATCGAGGGAACCCATGAAAAAACAGATTATGATGAAAAACTCGTAGTAGCGTAAATTGAAAAATTTCATGAGGCATTAGGCTGCATTGGCAGTCGATTAAACGAACGCGTGGAGCCCAAACGGTCAAAAACTGAACAAAGCTCGACCGGAACAGAAAGGGATGGGTTACTAATTGAACAACGCGTAATCCGGAGACTTTCTTAAGTTTCTGTTACAACATTTAGGCGCCAAGAAAGACGAACCGGAGAAAGAAAAAGAGACTAGGCCTGAAGTTATCACAAATTTCGAACAACTCGAAAGGGTAGGCCGTTGTAGAAACAGACGACATCGAAAAGGAACGAGGTTCAGCGATAAGCGAAGAAAAAAACACAAGCAAGGGGGCCAAAAGTCAGATGGAGTTAGCCGACAGTGTTGAGTTGACGAAAGGCGAACAGATGTGGGAACACGCAAAAATGAAAACGTTTGGCGAGCTCTTGTCTGGACCGAGCTCTGAGGAACTGAGCAGGGTTACATCCCATTAGGTGACATTAAGGGCTGAAGTGGATCGTAAACAATTGAACAGTAACAATAACAGTCCAAAGAATTAGAATATTGCCAGTCAGATTTAGGAAACTCGAGAAGTTTCGTTTCGTTTCGTTTGGAAGACAATCAAATCGTTTTACCAGTACAAGCAGTTTGTTTTGTGAAAGGACAGCATCAACTGTCACAACAGCTAAATACAGAAGAGATACATAGCCTGGAGAAATTCTCTGATAAAATCCTGCTTGCAGAACTAATCACTGGGCTTGAAAGGATGGGACGAGCCTTCGAAATTAAAAACCAGCCGAGAGTTTATGAGATTGGACCCTACACAGAACCCTTGTGGAAGCAAATGAGCGTGGTTGGCATCTGCATACTGGTGGACAGCAAACTCTCGGTGCGTGGAGAAAATGAAGAAAGCAGTGCTGAAACGTCATTCGGGAAAAAAGCTAAGTTAGGCGTGTCCATGTATCTATGGCGGCCACATATGCATAAAGATATCATGACTATGACCGAAGAAAGCAAAAAGTGTACTGGATATGGTAAGAAACTAAAATATCTAATTCCAAAAATTGCGTCAAAACCATTAGCACTCTTAGCACAGCTCGGACAGAAGGTACGTGGAGCCAATTAAAACAAACAAAGAAAAAGAGTTTTACCTTCTACTAGTTTGATCGTTTCTCAATTTTTTCTTCAGCGAAATTTAAAACTTATTCCCGGTACTAATTTACTCTACCGGTAGTGAAACTAGAGTGAAATTCCTCACAAGTTATATAGAGACCCACGCAATACACACGCATTTAGGAGAGACCACTTCCCAGGGTTTAAGTGAAAAAGTTTAATTTTTTTTTTAGCAAAGTACACCATCAAGCATTTCTTCTGCCCAGTTTGTGATTATCGAGGCTTATTGAACGCTCGATACAAACGATAAAAGAAAGATTGGGGTTTATGCTGCTGTAGGGAAAGTGTTCCGTCAATTAGAGCCTGCTTAATAACAATAGTATGATATCTTAGATGGAAAGATGGCCTAAGCAAAAAACGGTGAACAAACACCGCTACTAGCTCACTTCCAAAACAGAATTTGAACTTTTGAGGAAAAAATTTGAATGAATTCTACCAATTTAAATAAACATCAATTACAGAGGTCAGCACTTACCACGTTTTAACTCAAATGACATGTTGATCAAAGCAGGGATAACGTAATATTTGAGCAAAAGGAACAAAGAAGGCCGAATTTCAAACAGCAGACAGCAAATCAAGAGAAGAGATAACAAAAACGGGAAAAAACGGGCGCCGAAAAATTTCCTGGAAGCAAATGCGGCCTAGAACGAAAAAGGGCGAGATACAGCCCGCAACGAAATGCAACATAGCATGGGAGATAGTACATAAAAATCCCAATCTGAAACGATAGTTGAAATATTTGGAAAAATTCGGTCAAATATAAGAAAAAACAGACCACAATCCAAAGAAAAACAAAACCAAAACGGACATTACGGATAGATAACCATCGATGAGTTGACCTAACAAAATTGTCTTGAAGAGCGCTGACAATTGAGAAGGCAGTCTCGATAAACCACGAAACAGAGTCAACCATCACTATCAAAAAGGTGACGCTATTTAAAAAATTGAACATGGTTATTGCAAAAGGAGAACTGGGGAAATCAAGAAGAGAAAAACCTTCATAGTTCAATCACAAGAGTGGGAAGCCAAAACAGTGATGTAGTCGACGCTAACGGACATTCAACAAAATTTGGTACGGGGCGTTCAACAAAGTTAATCAATGATAACAGTGATGGACACGGAAGCTAACGGCGGAATGATTTTGTGGTCTCAGCGATTGAAGCCGAGCAAAAGAGGCCCACGTCTGAAAACTCAGGATGAAGTCACAATAACGCCATCGGAAAAGAAACAAAAGCAGTCGGCACATGAGGCTAGAAAGTCAAAGAGAGCGACAGTGAATCGAAAAAGAAAAAGCAATCAGAAAAGAAACAACGACAGAAGAAACGCGTAACGAAATTGAAAAAGACAAAACGACTCACGACGAACGATTAGAAATTTCAGAAGAGATACTCAACAGAGGTATAGAGAAAAAGCGGTTGAAAGGATCTGTCTGAAGGACAGTCTACAGCCGAGTTCGTTAGACGAACTGGCGGAAACATTTCCGGAAGGGTCGGAAACAGCAGAAGAAACTATCAGGAAAGAACCTTATAGATGATGGCAGCAGCAGATGATGGCAGCAGCAGACGAGGTCAGAAGAAGCAAGAGTTCCGACAAAAACAAACAGCCGACCAGATATGGGAACTCGCTGAAACATCATTAGAGGAAAATTCACCTGAGGATGAAGAAGTGTCAAAAAACAAAAAAAGTGTCGCTAGAAACGTACATGACAGGGCTGGCAACACGAAGCTTTCGAGGAGACCCAATCGAGCATCGTTTCCAACAGTTGTTAAAATTACCTATTGACATGGACGTTCGGTTAAAAAGCGTAGGAGCTCGACAAAGTTTTCGTGGCAGAGTGGCTGACCAAACTAAGCCAAAAATTGGAAGTCAGAAGAAACTAGAAAATAAGTTAAAAGTCGGCCAACTGACAATTTTTGTACAAACCCTGACCAAAGTGGAGCTTAAAACTCTTGTTATTATAATGTAATAAGACTGAGTTAAAAAAAATCCCCGAAAAAAAGGAATGTGGTATTGCTACGACAGTAATCAAATAGTATGTAATGTGCTGTTACGTAATATGATATAATGACGGTTCTGATCAAGGTCAGGCACGGCGCTGGACCTAAAAAGTCATATTCGTTTTTAGTATGTTGATAAATAGATTACGATTCAATTGCTATTTCTACATACTCATAGAAAAGCCTCTGTTTGTTCTCAATGAATTCAGTATTATGGACGCTCTGTTTACAGACATACTATGAGAAAAACACGTACTTTGGGGTCGATATGACCTATTTTTAAGAAAAATGGTTATGACAGGACATAAAATTAAACGAATGGATATATTTTATAAGAGAATTTAAAAGACTGAGCAGTGGGTTCATTAAAAAGTAGTTTCTACTTTTAATCTATTATCTGGTCGAATGTCACATACTCCCGGACAGCCCGGTCAATGTCCTCATTGAGTCTCGTGGTGTTCAATAAAATGGCAGAGTGCCATCGAACAGAGTTTACAAAATGCATGAAATCACTTTTATCTACGTCACATCGACTCAATGCAGAATACAAATGACATCATACTACATTGTCAAAGCCTTCTAACTTTTTTCACTAATCTGCACTTTGAGGATATGGATCAAGATAAAACATCTCTTCTGATTTTTAGTGCCATTACCTCGATTTAAAACTTTTACTCCTAGGTTTAAAAGGAGTTGGGACACAGGAAAGTCCTGCCAACCAACAAACTAAAATTATCCTACTATGCTTCTTCCCTTCGGAAGTTTAATTGTTATTGGTCCTGAATATTAAAATATGAACATGGTGGTTGGAAGGAACAAGGAAATAATCTCCTTCTTCAAGAGGTTACACAAGCCCCTCATCTCACCACAAAGTGATCAGTCATCTTGATTGGTTAAAAACAACCATGCAGGCTAGAATATTTAATATACTTTTCACTTAAGCCTCTCTTAACAAATATTTAGTGTCTCTAGAGCCACTAACTAAAATTACAATGCAAATTTATAAAAGCAACTTACTTTCAAACTCAAAAATCAACTAAAAGTTCTTTTATCATTCAGTTTCAATTGCAAGATTGGTTGCTTGGTTTCTCATTTAAGTTTCTCTCACACACAAAAAATCTGAGTTTTAAAATCTTCTTCTCCTTAGTTACTTCTTTGTTCATTTTCCATTCTGGTCTTTCGTCGTTTAGAAGTTCTAAAACTTTTAAATTCTTCTAATCTTTCTCTTTCTTGTTTTCCGGCTCTTTGTCCTTGCTCCATCTCCTCCTCTTGCGACATTGACTCCGCACTTTCAGTTTCAGTATCTTGCAACACGTCGGTGACCATTCTGATGCTATTGGAGGCCGTCCTTCAACACCTCTGCTCTTCTACCTTTGTTTACAACGAGGTAGAGGGTCTACGCTAGTCTCCCTATTCCTGTAGAAGCTGTTGTGGTTGCACAACGTCAAGTTTCTCTCCAGGTCTTCCTTCGACATTTCTTTTCTTTCTCTCCCGTCACAATCACTTGTTCTGGACGTTCTTTTCACTGCGGTAGTCACTTCATTCCGATGCGTTACGAAAGCTCGCTTGAAAGCTCCCGACCCAAAGTCCTGCTGATAGGCACTGTACACTCTGCTGTGCTTCGAAATATCATGTTGGCTCTAAACCATGGCATCAGTCATCTTCTGGTCCATATCTTGAAGTGTTCTGGGTATCGGCTCTTGCACATCGGAGCCAACGTCGATCCTACTAGATATCGCGCTCCAGACGGTCTACGATCTCATGCTTTTGTTCTAGCTACAATAGTGACACTAAAGAAGCAAACATTCTGTAGAATCCTAGTGCAGTCACTAGATTCACCTCGGTCCTTCCGTGGCAATCTGCAATCAATTCCGTTTCCGTCTTTGCTTTCATCACTATATTCCTGAACAGTCTCCTTAATTGCTTGTGTTGTTTTGCAGATGTCTTTACTTGTTTTGCAGGTGTTTTGCAGGTGTCGAGACCTCCACATACATGAAATTCTAGTCCACAGACTTTCGGCAGATAGCAACTCCACATTGTTTTCTCTTGTGCTCCTAGAGGCTGTCGTCATCAAGTTATAAATGAAGTTAAGTTCAGGTAAGTTACAGTCTGAATTCAACTCCCTTTGCAAATCCTGTGTCGCACACAATATCAAATCAACTTTAGGGCTCGGGCACCATGATGGTTTCATCAACTCCCACACCACCATTAGGCTCGTTTTCAGTAACTCATCCGAGAAACCCAATCCAAAATCCACTCGGTTCTCAGATTTTGGCACTAAATTTGCAGTCACCTTTTCTTCCGACAAAAGTCCCAATCTGGCACTGCTCCTTCAGAATCTTCGCAACACTGCTTGTCCGTAATCGAAGAAACAATGACGTATGTCTTCGTTGATGAAAGGGTTATATGCCATCCCCACTACTCCAGACACGTAAGGACATGATTTCTTCCTAATCGGTCCGCAAAACTTACTGGACTTCGGCAGTGCTCCCATTGACTCTTTTGTGAGCCTTAGCTCAATCTTCGTATTTCATTAAATTTCTTCATTGGTTCCAGTTCTACAGGCTCCCTCATATTCACTCGCGTCCGACTGATTTAAGTCTAACAGCGCTTGTAAGGGCAGGGTTTTCGCTCGATCACTACCTTTTCTCAGAATTTTGGCACAAGTATTCAACGCTGGCACCGATATTTATTCTAACATGAACCGGACAAAACAGAGAGCGTCTCTCCGTTTCGCACACGCTACTGCCGCTCCTTCTTGGATCATGAGGTCTCTTAGACTCGTCATCAAGAGCACCTTCTCTTCCTTTGATCTTTTTCTTTCTTTTGAGTTGTATTCTTCCATTGTCAGTCCAGTCTTGCACGAAGCAAACCTAAGTTGCAGCTCCGTCCTGACGTAAGGTATCGCTATCAGAGCATGTATTTTTGTGGTTCTCATCGCATCTTCAAAGTGACGTAACACCACCGCCCCCAACGGCAAACTCACCAACTGTTCTATCAGTGGAGAACAATGTTCCATAAGCCTTCTGTTTCATCGCTGTGCCTTGTTTCATCTCCTTCAGATAATCTTCCATGGCACCTTTGTTCTCTAGAGCAATTAGATGTCCAACATCTTCTGTACTCCAACATCTCCATGTATCCACCAGCGGGCTCGTCAACCGAAACGGTCTCCGATACTGTCAATCGGTTATGCTCCACTGGGATTATCTGTCCTACGACGTTTCCCTTTCCATGGTTCAGGCAAGATGCAAGATTGTCACTCCCCTTGGTTTTGTAACTGGCTGATCCTAATCCTGCCATGAGGATGGGTGGCACCATCATTACATCACTCAGTGTTCTATCTCTGCCAGGCATTCGGTCGTCATCTTACCCATATCCATGACTTTCTCGACACGCTTTCGTTTGGCTGAGTTGACAGCTTTTGCTGAGATCTCAGAATGTACCTTTGTCCTTCCAGTTTTCCTTAATGTCAGTTTGCTGCCCAGTTTCATCTTCATGTCATTGATTTTGTCAATCAACATGTTCGATCGCATTGTTACTTTTTGTGTTCTGGACAGGTATACGAATTCATTGCTGCCTTCTTGCTGCGTTACCTTGATTGGACAGTTAACTTCACTTTCATCAGTGGCCAAATCAATCAACAAATTGCTCAATCTACCTCCGCATTCATCAAATTTATCGAGGATCCATTTCGAGGTTACAGCCTGTTCTGTTTTCATGATCATTGTGGTGAACTTCCCACTCTTCCTCTGGCAAGGCTCCCAAGAAAGTTACTCGAGCAGTGCCTTCTATTCATCTCCTTGGCGGAGTCTCCAATAAAATTTTCATTTCGGTAACTTTAAACTTACCAGGAGAGCTACTAATTGGCAAATTTCGACTAAACTTCATGAAGGCCGACGGAAGATCCAGAGTGGAAGTTTCAGCTTCCGCTGGCTCAGTCGTCCCTTCCAACGTTTCTATCCCGATCTCTAAGTCGTCCAAGAAACTGACGTCTAGGCTGTGCACTTCACCTGTCGAGGCCTTATCATCATCTTTCCCGCTTGATCGGCATCCTGTTGCATTGGCTCTTCCGGTCGACGATCTTCTCCCACCTTATCGTCTCGTTTCTGATTTCTCCCTGACCTTGAAAGTCCTCGCTTCTCATTCATCATCTCGTCTGGAAACTTTGGCACGATTAGCTTTCACGCTGACTTATCTTCTTCTTCTCCGTGTCACACCAATCCCTGTTCCAATTCCACATCTCCCTTTTATTTCTCCGTTCGTTTTGTCGTAGGGCCTCAAACTCCAGAGTTTCGGAAACACTTCAAGTTGTTTTCTCTCCACTTCACCCATGCGGTCAATGAAATGATCATTACAGTTTATTGCCGTCATCTCTGGCTCTACTATCTTCGCGAACGATAAATCTTCACTCATGAACTTGCGTAGCACGTTTCTTTCACACCAATTGAATGCGCTCCCGTCCACTGCCGAAATAAGGTTCAGGTGCAACACCGACTTTCTTTATACCTCCACCCTAACGTCAGGGAACGCAATTGTGACTGCCGGGCCGTATATTGTCGTCACAAATTCAGTGGTTCCTCTGATTAACGCTAAGAGATCGGTCATCACAGGAACAGTCTTTAAACCCTCTCATAGCATTTGAGATATCATACCAGACTGCTGGCAACTCTGCCCTTGATGTTCTCAGTTTTCTCGCTTCCACGTCGCGGTTCGGGGCAGATATGATCACATCATACTTCGTTTCCGAGAGTGATGCTACCATTGCATTCACAAACTTCACTCAAAGCAGCCAATAGGGCATGCCTCCTGCATGACGTCGCACATCTCCTTTTTTTCTATCGTCTTGTTTTCTCCTGTTCCAAAGCGATGCTGCTGTAGGAGGTACTGAATCAGAGTTTGTCTAAGGTCTCTTACTTTAGTCCAGTGGTCAATGGACCTTTCTATATCAAACTGTTTCACATTCTCCCCATCTTGTTCGGGTAGCGGGCCAAGTTTATCAGTCCTCCCAAGTTCACGTGCGTGATCGCCATTAACGTCAGGAGTCCGTCCAGCCGTAGATTCTGTACCCATTCGGTGAGCAGTACCACTGGTTTTTACAAAATTTCCTGCTCCGAGTTTCACAATCAATGCCAGGATCACTGCTATCGACAATTCGGTGACTGCTTTAAGAAATTCTCTTATCAGTTAGCGAGAGAATGCCCGGTAGACCTTCGCCAGGAAGGACGCGGTCCATCCTGCTCCCAAGCCTTCATACATACTGTCAGATCTGTCGAAGCTTTCTTCTCCTCTTACATTCTGCGTCCAGAATGCTTCAAGAGTTACTTGGTCCATCCTATTCACAAATTCAGCCGACTTTTCTTCCGCATTTTCTGCTAAGTTTAATTCTTATACCAGGTAGGCATTAAATTTTGTGATAATCGCTGGGCCTCACTCAAAGGAGTCCGTTTCCAAGGCTGAAATTGGACAGATCCGATCCCAACACTTCATACGATACTAGCATATGTAGCGAATGGTCTTTAAACCCTCTCATAGCATTTTAGATATCATACCAGACTGCCGGCAATTCTGCCCTTGGTGTTCTCAGTTTTCTCGCTTCCACGTCGCGGTTCGGGGTAAATATGATCACATCATACTTCGTTTCCGAGAGTGATGCTACCATTGCATTCACAAACTTCAACCCATCCGGGAGATGTGCATATACCGGATATACCGGAGGCAACGCGAATACGGTTTTTGGTGCTATTTTTGGGAATGCGCATTCTTTCAAGACATCCATAATCTCACCCATTGATTCTAAAATGTCTTTTATTGCTGGCCACACTCATCTCTCGCCATTGAAGTCTTTCTGAGTCTAATCAGGAAACCCCTACTATGCAAGTGATAGTTTATGCCTGCGACCATTTTTGTTATCGGGTTAATTTCCGTTTGTCGTTGAATCCCGATTGCCATTGAAGGCAAGCAAGGACTTAGAAGTATGCCAAAACTCCGAGCTCGCAACCACTAATGTCTTGGCTTTTCTCATTTCTACCATGTCTTATGCCGCGAAGATAATCTCGTCTATTCGAAATCTCAGCCCGCCGTATCTTTCGACATCACCTTCATGCGCTACTAATTTTGGATAAGATTTCTTTCACGTGAGCTGGAGGCGCCCGCACTTGTTTAAACATCTTCAAATTTTGTCCTATTGGTGTTCTAGTTGTCAGAAACCTTTCTGGCCTCTCTTCTCTAATTTGTTCGCCATGGTTCATTCTTACGTACTGTAAGGGTCTGGAATCTACTGGATCCATGGAGTTTTTTGAGGGCAGTCTCTCAAGGTCAGCAAATTGTAATGCCGTTGTCAAGCTAATAATGATTTCTGCTGCTATCAACCAGTCACGGATAGTTTCTTCCCATCCAACATCCTCATCGCATCAGCTGCAAACTTTACTTTCTGAAGGCTCAGCTTCATCAAGTCTTGTTTATATACGTGCCAAGGGGAAGCTATGGGTCTCGGCCACATCAAAGAACTTCTGTCAGGACGTCGTTCCTCTCTGCTCGTACTCGTCGTCTCAGACCTCGAGGCGCCTGAGATCGTGTCCACTGTTGGATTGATGGGTCCCAATCTCCGTCGAGGGTGAATGGTCCTCCTTCGCTCAGTCAATCTATTACGTCCGACCTCTGCCCTTGCTCGCTCTGTGGCACATGTGGCACTGCTGGAACTGATTCTAGGCGTGTCTCCAAATTAGGAGGCACGAAAGTCGAGATTGCCGGTTCGTGCCTGGCTTCTTCTACTCTAAGTAGTCCTGTATCAAAGAGTTCGACCTCCAACTCATCTAATTGCTCCTGGAAGACACGATTCATCCAGCCTTGTCCCTCTGTGCTGTCAAAGTGTGTCTCATCAGTGGTGAATCTGGCCTGATCCATAGCTCTCAACTAATGGTCTAAATCCATCAGGATCATTCGTCCAGCATTTTGACTTGCTAGATTGTGCAATGTTATTCCATCTGATGACTCTTTCATTGTGCCTTCTCCCGGTGGAAGATAGGGTCCTCGTGCTCATCGGTGGGGTGCAAACGGTCGGTACCGTGCACTCAAACTTCTGCCATAGCGTGGTGAATAGGCATGCCATCATCGACTCCCACTGAGCTTCTTCCTCGTCCGAGCTCCTGGACACGTTGTTTGTGCCTATCAAAATCATTATATCCGGGAGTCTTCCTGGGTTCATCAACTCCACCATCCGATATAACTGGGCTAATATGGCGCCTTCGAAGCCCATCACCGTACTGATCCATGAGGTCCATAAGTTCTGCAAAACTCTCACCAGACTATCGCCGAATATCAAATGTGACGTCTCGACCGGTGGTTCCTGCATGTTGATTGCTGGACACCACGTCGATTGGTTAAAACACGCTCGCATGTCCGTATCTGGAACTCCTGTGAAATTTTTTTAAATCTGGTTGTTCTTTTGTATGCCAAACACGCGGGACACTTTCATCATGGGCATCTCTCATATCTTTTGTGAGTGGCTTTTGAGGTCTTTGTCGGTCTCGTGGCGGTAACAGCTCCCATTTTCTTAATTTTCTCATAGAGAGCTCCACTATGCTTATATCGTCAATCGTTCCATAGGGTGCAGTCATGCTGGAACCTGGTACACTATTGTTGGCCACAATTCGTCCAATTGTTTCTACCAGCTCTTGCATGGTTTGCTCCATGACTGGATCACCTAGGGTGTCACTTGGGTCCGGCATTGTGTCTCTGGCGGCTGCTGTTGGAATTTGCACTTCCGTTGTTTGGCTTAGTTCGCGAGGCGTTAGAAGCTCCATCGGGGACTGCCTACAGGGAGCATTCCTTGCGGGTTTTGTTCTGTCTACTGCTGTCGTTGATGCCAGTCGTTCCGATCGCTTCTTATATTCTTGCCTCAAGCATTCTATCTCCTCGCCCTGCTTCTTGTTGCAATCCTCGAACAGTCTCCTCCACATTTCTCGGTCTTCCGGTCTTCTTCAGTTCTGAGCAAGATTCTTCTCACCCGCTTCAGTTTGTTTTTTGTTTCGTTCAGATCTTTCATTGTTTCATTCGTCTGGACTTCTTCTTCTACTCTCGCCCGTTTTAGTGGCACAGCTGCTCTCAGTTGTGAGCTAGATGAGGCTGTCTCACTACTCATATTTTGATGCAGTCTCCTTAATCCAGGCCTAGGCTTGGTTGGAAGAGGCATTTCACCTGGTTGGTAGGTCCTGGAACTTCCCAGTCCAAGCTCCTTCGCCAAGTCACTTCCTGATACTGCCCCGTTTCTCCACCTAATAACCCTCATATTTGGGCGGTCTAGCACTCCCTGTTGTCCTTAAGCGGCCATCAAAACGACTTCCCTGGGGCGGTCCCCATGGTTGTCGTGCCCTAAGAGGTTTGCTAAGGCGACCATCAACATGAGTACCTCTGGGTCCTCCAGAACGAAGTCTCGATCATCAGCCAGCGATAGATCGCATCTATCACCGGTCGTACATAGGCCTCCGCTAAGTCCATCAGTTCATTCAAGTCGAAATTATCCATTTTGTATGATTCGGTTTTGATTATCAGTTTGCAAAATTGAGATTTGATGAAGAATTAAACGATCAATCAGGATCTGTAAAAAAGGCCAGGAGTATCACATTTGTCAGCATTACTCCAGATTCGCATTAAAAATGATTTAAAAACAGTCAGATAAAAAGATTTTGATCTTGAAATATCTTAAAATCAGTTCATTTCTAAAATCTTGGAATTTGACCTCAGAATGGACAGTCCAAACTTTGGATCTTTTGCTAAGATTATCGTTCGAACACTCGTGGTCACTAACTCCTCCAAACCCGAGATCCCAATAACATAACACATAATATATCACACCTTACCCATAACACATCCTACACTCAACCTACACTCAGTCTATACTCAAATAGTATTTCTTATGTAATTACTGTTGTATGTTAGTAATAGAAAAGTGTATCAGTGCATACAGCTCCCGTGGGTGCAGTCGTCCTCGGTTTGGGTCGTACACCAGAAGCGAGAGTACTTTCTCCTCCCTCTCCACTAGGAAGTCTCTCAGTCTCGTCAAAGACAGAACCAAGTCTTCAGGGTCCACACGCTGCTTTTCCGTCGCCCTCGTCAAACTTTCCTGGTAGTTGCGAAGCCGCAGGATGCGAGGCTGCTACACCTCATATTGCTGGTCTTTGCTTCCACAGAATTTCTATGTTTTTATGTTCTCTCTTAAAGTCTGCTGCCAACACTGTCCTAAAACTCATGTCCGCTGTGATCGCTATCGCATATGTCCTATTTGTAAGTAAAAAAAGTTGGTATTATGCTACTTGAGTAATCATTTGGCATGTTAAAATATGACTCTACTACTCTCCCTATGTCCAGTTTATTAGGGTTTTCGCTTGTTTCTCCTTCTAGGTCACCTATTTCTCTTGCTGTTTTTAATTTTTAATTTTTTCTTTCAGTTTGGGTAATTCCTACCTCCACTCCCAGGACAAAAACATTCATCGACGTCCCCGTCAATCGCATACCGGTTATTAAGTTGAAGTTCGACGCAGGAATCCCCGTCATCTTTTATGTAATTCATGCTCTCGCGGTCTACGTCCTGAATCGTGACACTGGTCTTCTTTGGGTCCGATGTCATTTCGTTCAGTCAGTCCAAGACGCGCAGGTTTGTCTATTTTTTTTCGTACGATTGCTGCTGCTCATCATCAAATTCTACCTCAGATTTAGATCGGTCATCGACCCACTCCTCGTTTTCGTCATTGACTATGTCTATGTCCTGTGACGCGGTTATTTCCTCTAGACTCACCAACTCTTCCACTATCTTCTTCAGGTCTATCCTGTCCACTATGAAATTGTCTCCGTAAGGTTTATATTTCTTTGCGGGTCTTGCCATTTGCGGGTCTTCTCATTCTGTCGTGTCTGTATCGAAAACGATAGATCTGGTTCCGAGTTCATGGGAACTTATATCTGTTCAGGGTCCTACTAATCCTCTTCTGTGTAGGTTAAGGTTTCTTCATCTGCCCCAATTATTCCATTGGGATCCAGATCAAGCGGCGGACTTGTTCCTTCCACTAGGGCTTCGTTCCCATCGTTCTTTTCCCATCGTTGGTCTGTAAAATTGTCCCTCCTGATGCGCTACCATTATCATGAACGGTCCCCTCCATTTCTTAATGACGTTCCTTTCGGCGGAATGAAATTCTAAAAGACCCACACGTAGTCTCCCACTGAGTAAGCTTTTGCACCAGCTGCCTTCTTGTCAAACTTTTTCATCTGCCTCGCCTGTGCTTGTTGCGTATTGCGTCTGCATAAGTCGTTCAGCTCTTACCGACTCCCGATCACGTCCCTTACATAGACTTGTGGCGATGTCTTCTTTCCTTCATACTCTGGATAGAAGAAAGTTAAAGGCAGTGACTTTTCATGTCCAGTCAACATCATGTGCGGAATAGTTCCTGTGGTAGAATGTTGCGTGCTGTTATAAGCTCCCATCACTTGTGGAAGATATGTATCCCAATCAGTCATGTATCTGGAACAATACACCCGACACATCTACAATAGAGTCTGACTTTGTCTTTCCACCAAGCCCTTCGTTTGTGGATGATACGTGGTTGATCTACTTCAGAACGTCTCATGAGCTCCTTGGTAAGTTCTCCTACGAGAGCTGTTCCATTGTCCGATTGAAATGTTGTTGGACTTACATGTCTCGCTATCCACGTATTAATAAGATGGTCGCATGTCTCTTCGGCTGAGACAGTTATGCAGGGCACGGCCTCTGCATACTTTGTGAAAAGTTCGATCATCACCAGGACTTGATTGTAGCCACTGTCTGTCATGAATATTTTCTGATGATCAATCTGTACCGCTTCATTGACTTCGGATGACTCAATTGACTGCAACGAAATCGCAATTTCCTGGGATCTTTCACCTGTTGGCAAGACAGACATGCTGTTACCCGCTTCTCGCATGCCGTCTTCATTCAAGTCATTCGAAGCGTTTCAGGATTCTCGGGTATACTTTATCGATCCCCTTGGTGGCCCATTTGGTCATGTGACTTGAATAAAAATACCCTCTGATAAATTTGCGACACGAATATTGCGTTGTACTTGTATAGTACCCTGTCCTCCTCTCACTTTTTGCAAGCCACGATCCCATCCTTGTTCAGATATAACCTCCCCTCCTTTTGCATGAAGTATTGTCTCAAGACTCGGTAACTATCCGCTTCCAGGTCTCCTTTGTCTGGTGACCCATTCTCTATCCACGTTTTCAAGTTACTTCTCATGCGGTCGTTTCTCTGCGCTCTTAGTAAGTCCGAGAGTCTGTATCCCGCCTTCAAGTATATCTTCAAGATTCTTAAGTGACTGTTTAGCTCATCGGACTGATGCGTGTCATCTTCCATTTTAACGCACCAAATTGTTGCCAATGGCTCTGTCTCTTGTTTAAACGCTTGAAGGTCATTGCTGACTGCTTCCTTCTGTGGCAATAAGTTCATCGAACGTCTCAATACCGCTATCATTTCCAGGTCCTCCGCTGCGTTGTCGAAGACTCTTTCCCTGGGTACCACGTAGCGATCACTGTCAGGTTCTTGGTATACTTCCCTATCCAAGTCTCTTGCCAGAGTCTCTACAAGTGGTGTGTGTAACTCTGACATTTCTTATCCTATGCGCGAGTTCCTGTCTCAGTAGTGTCGAAATCTGAATTCCTCGAATTGTTGTCAATGGATGAGTGTGTCACGGAGCACGTCTCCACGGCAGGTTCCGACTTGTACATTCTGCTCATCCATCTTAACTCCCCGGACAAAATTTTATCCTTCAGGTCTTGTTCCTCTACACGACCACTTTCTTCAAGATCCGAATCCCCGGACAAACTTTCCTGTTCCGGGTTTTGTTCATTAACTCGGCAGCTTTCTTCGACATCCTTTTTCCCGGATAAACTTTTTTGCTCCAGGTTTTGTTCAATCTCTCCCCATTTTTGATCGGGCTCCTCAAAGGTGACAGTCTTCCTTTGTGTTCCGATCTCCTGTTCTTTTTCACTGTATGATGTCCTCATCAAAACGCGTTGAGGAATCAAGGATAATAGTTGCTGAACTACAGTCCTACAGACCCTTTCGTTTTCATTATGTTGGCGTCTTGATTACTTTATCCCTACTTTCTTACTGACTGTCAGCGATGCCATGGCTGCTGCCCATTCGGGGTCATCTCTAGTCACTTCTCTCTCCAAAAATCCACCCAGTATCCGCATCAATCGTGGTGTGACCTGCACTGTTTTATCCAGCAATGAGAGGCTGTTTATGTTCATAAAAGAGAGTTTCTGTTGGACCAGGTTCGAGCGTAGCAACAGATCTAAAGGCACCGGGTCCTTTTTTGATAAAACTTCATTTCTACTGCCTCCTCAACTGGTAACTTGGGGTAACTCCAGGCTTGTCCAACCATTTTGTCAAGGGAAGCGCTTCATAAGTCTCTTTGTCCAGAAACGAGAACCCTTCTTTATTTTCGCCTGGTTGGCTTGCTTCTAACCTAGTCTTTCGTAAAACTCAGCTATCAGCATTTTGTTTGTATCGCAACCTGTGCTCGACTATGATTTGGTAGCCATGCAACCTAACTATCCAACGACCAAAATAACTCTGGTCCATCTAGTACGTCTTCAATCAGGATAGGGCACTGTTATCCACACGCAACTTAAAGGGAGCACTCTCCAAGTCTGTGCGGTACTTTTCCACGAATGTGACTACCGCAAATATTTCTGCTTTTGGTGCACCTTATTTCATTTCAATGTCGCTCAACACTTTGCTGTCATATGCAATGGGATGGAGAACTGCTCGCACAGTTCCCGCTTTATATTCTCGAAAGCTTCCTTCTTCCCATTGTTTACACTTTGTCTGCGTATTGGGTACACTTTGTCTGCGTATCCCTTTATGAAATCACGGTAATAATTGGCAAATCCCAAGAATTTCATGAGCTGTGTGTCCGTTCTGGGGGCCTTCTATGTTAGCACGGCCTCCACCGCATCCGGATCCGGCCTCACGCCTTGCATGTCTACCATTCTTCCCAGGTTTTTGATTGAGTCTCTAAGGATCTCGCACTTCGACGGTTTGCATTTCAAGCCGGCTCTTTTCTGCCAAGATGGGTGTTGCCATGACCACGTAGTCCATGTAGCACAGCACGAGATTCCCGTATTTCTTGGTTATCCGGGTCAAAGCCTGAGCCACCAGTCTTTGAAAGGTCGGCGTAGCATTGCACTAACCGAAAGGCATCCTATTCCACTGAAAAAAAAACCCAATTCGCATGCAAATCCAGTCTTGTCTCTGTCCTTGTTCCGCAGAGGTACCTGCCAGAAGGCAGAACCCAGATGCAGTATTGTAAAAAACTTGGCATCGCCTAGTTTCGAGAGGCTCTTGTCTATGCGTTCCGATTTAAAACTTTCTTTAGTGACTTGAACTCTAACTCACCTATCTTAGCTCTCAAGTGCTCTATCTCTGGCAAAACTGACTTGCTAGATTCTAGTTCATATGATGAGGTGTGATCCGGAAAATTCGAGCAACACGACAGGCCATCATCTGTTTCGGATCTCATTGAAAACCTTTTTTTCAAAGATTTCAATTCAATAATCCTTTTTAAGAACAAATTTCTATCCGCATGAAAGGAACAGTCTTTCACATGGAACTTTTCCAAGTTCGATGTTTCTTCATTATCAGTTCTCATTGGTAAATCGAAGACAAGTTTCCTTCCTCGCTGGGTTGAATTCGTTGTGCCCAGTGTATTCCACGATACACTCACACACAGCCCGCTTCGTGTTATAGAAAAGCTCCGACATAAGACTACTGAACTTTTACTGTGTGAGTTGGGTACCATGAAAACCTGCTGACTATCACTCAAAGAGTTTAAGTTTCTCCTCCTAAAAATAGCTACTACTGCCTGCACGGGCTGTAGTTTCACTTCTCTGTCTAAAAAATTGGTATGTTATTTTCATCAAACATTATGCTGTTAACTGGTCTCTTAACATACTTCCTGTCCGGGTTCCTAATCATGCGCATACGTTTGTTGTTGTACGCGCTGCTGGCTGATGTTGCAGTAAAAATATTATGCTGTTCAAGTAGCGCAGGTTTCTCCTCCTTTTCCTCGCCCTGCTTTTCCTCTTTCTTTGCCTCTTTGACAAAATGTGGCGGTTGTTGTTGAGGTGGAAGACAATTTCCTACCTTTGAGTCCTGAAGGCTGTTTTCCTGCTGTCGTTGATGATGATGTTGTTGTTGTTGTTGTTGTTGTCGTTGTCGTTATTGTTGTTGTTGTTGTTGTTGTTGTTATTGTTGTTGTTGTTGTTGTTGTTGTTGTTGTTGTTGTTGTTGTTGTTGTTGTTGTTGTAGAAGATAACTTGCAGGGATGAGGACAAATTTTTCGAGCTACTGGGTTGTCATTTATTATTAACAGGATGAAGATGAGGAAGAGCAGGAAGGGCAAGGATACCAACCTCTCCGACTCTAAATGCAGCGCAGCGAGCAATTTGTCTGGACAGGGATCTAGTGGAATTGTGTGATCCGGATTGCTAATTGATTTTGATGAATTAAGGCTGTTAAAAAACTCATCAGGGTTACTTTGACCGACCGTTTCTGCAGCTCTGCGGGTAAAAAGTAGAGAGGGGATTTACTTTCGCCTGTTTGACGACGATGAAGACCATTTCTCAGGGAGATACATTCGTCAGTTATAACACATTGGGGCAAGAGGGTGCGAGATCCATCAAAAAGTGATCAAAGCTCTCTTTCATACATTCTCTATAACAGTTTTGAATAAACTGGAAGCTGGCGCATTCTAGCACTATGCCAAGTATTTTGAGTTGTTTTTCAACGCGCGGAGAGTTTGTTAAAAGTACATGTGTAGTGTTTTTGTCGACTATGGTTGTGTTTGATGAAAATGACAGATAAGTCTTTGTGACGTCCGGCTGTGGCTATTGTTGAAAAAACTTTTACATGGTCAAACTTTAAGATTTTTTGCAATGATTTGATCTACAAAAAAAATCTGAGGATTCGACACTGCTTTTTTGATTGACAAATACAAAAATATTGGGGGTTTTAACGTCTTTGGATTAATTTTTTTGCCAGAAACGATAGATATAAACTATATGTTTAGAAGCTGGTTGAAATATACCTTCGATTGGCTGAGTTAGCATTGAGTAAATCAACCATGTTTTTCCAGATCTTGATGCACCGAATGCACACATGATTTTTCGCTCATTTTTGGGGATTATTTTATACATTTGTTTTTTTTAAATTCACGCGCTGTCGTCTCTACATGAACGACGGCAATGTTGAAACTGGAGCTGGGAGTAAATAACTCAAGCAAGTAGAAACTTTTATAAAATAGGCAACCTTTTCTTTACAATTGGGGGATCTTAGGCACAGTTGTTGCAAAACACCCAAGGCAACGAGCTTACAGACAAAACTCATTTGAACCAAAAATACAACGCCAGAGCCTTGTCTCCTACAGCAGAAGAATTTCACTTGGATTCCACAGCAGCTGAAGCCTCACAGTCTGTTTGGTCTTCCCCAACACTACTACTAGTTTTGTTGCTTGTTTTTGCTCTGGGCGACGGCGGTGGTTAAAAATGACCTGTAGTAGAAAACAAAATAGTAAGTAGTGTTTTCCTCGCAAATTTAAATGTTGTTGTGATTGTTGCTCGATCAACTTTGAGCCAACTTGAAAAGGCACAAAAAGTATGGAGATAAAATAACAAATATTTGAGCAAAAAAAGTGATTTGACTATGAGGTAGATTGTTGTGATCAACACCTTGCTGTCATTGGTTTTTGTTTGTGGAAATAGTATTTTTAAAATAAGCTGCCGCTGTTGCAATTTGAGAAGAGGACGCTGCTGATCTCATTGTAGAAAAAAAAGCAAATAACCATTTTTGTTCAAATTAAGCAAATGATTAAAATTTAACCAGTAAAGAAAACAGTCCTTAGTAAGAGTACTTGTAATAGTTTGAAATATTTTCTTCTTCTCGTCACTGTTTGCCCTCTCCCTACTCACTCACTCACTCACTCATTCCTTCTTCTCTTCCTCGACGACGACAGGCTTCTCTTTGTCTTTTTCTCTTCGTCTTGGTCTCCTTCTTCTTGTTGTTCTTATTCGCTCACTTGGCCCTCTTGTTGCAGCAGCTGGATAATATAGTCGCCGCCGTCGTCACTATTATTATTTCATTCGCCGCCGCCTTGACTATTATAGACATTTGTCGCTCAAAAGATATAGGACGAGTAATTGTTCCTACTTATTTTTCTTCTTCTCCTTCTTCTTCACCTTTTTTTCTTCTTTTGCTTCCCCTGGGACTGCTATTAATGAACCGAGCATATCCACAATCCAAACACCCATATACATCACCCAAAATCTGGCAAATGGGTTCCTCGGCGGGCGGCGCGGCGGTCGGGCTCGAGAGCTGGCCGGTCGGTGTGGTCGGGTTCGCGGCGGTGCGGTCGTCGACTTTTTCTCCATAATCAAGCAATGAATCAGTCAGTCAGTGAGTCAGTCAGGACCTGGAAAGCAGGAATGAAAAGAGGGTAAACATCAACAATAACAGTTTAATTAAAGAAAATATAGTCTTGCTTTAAATTCGGCGGGTTTAGTGGTTGATCGGGGATCACAAGCACACAGACACACATACACACACACAGACTAGCCACATGACTTGAGTTGAAAAAAAAATGGAAAAAAACGATTAATTCTACCAGGCAACAAGTATCTCTTCATTACAAAGAAATGATGGAACAAAATGAAACAACAACAACAACAACAACAACGACACCAAAATGAGAAAAAAATCGGGTTAGAAATGGCGTTAGAGAAAAACACACTGTCATCATCAAACGAGGCTCGTATATCCATCTTATGCTGATGAACCTCCTGGTTTTTCATCGTGGTCGCCACTACAGTTACCGCAGAAGGCGCACGTAAGTATTTCACTAGTCGGCGGAAGACAAATATTTTTGTTGAGGTCGTCGTTTGTAGAAACAGCATTAGTAGCATTAGCAAAAGACCTAACTTGTGGGTCCTGCAACGAAACATTGGCTTCTGTTGGGGTTTCTAGGCGTTGTTGCTGTTGTTGTTGTTGTTGTTGTTGTTGTTGTTGTTGTTGTTGTTATTGTTGTTGTTGTTGTTGTTGTTGTTGTTGTTGTTGTTGCTGTTGTATATAAATACTTCCTTGAAAGGACATATTGTCTGTCAATTGATGATGCTGTTGTTGTTGATGAATTCCCTTGCCCTTAGTTCTGCGATAAGAAAAATTGTAATGGAATAACAAGATTTCGAATAGTGGTTTGACTTCCCAAAGTCGGCCCAGTTCGGAAGCATCCAATCTCAAAAAGAATTTAAAATTTTTCCCACTACCATCAAAATTTAACATGTACTCGCTGCTATCGTTTAATCCCTCGTCCTCGTTGCATGCAGCGAAAAAATTCAGGTTTGGGCAGCAGTTTCCATACATCATGCTGTCAACAGCATTTCGTGACCATATTCGGAAAAAGTTGGGGGTGAAAGCGGGATAAGAGCTATTGATATGAAAAAATTTGAAATCAACAATCATTGAAATCAACAATCACAGATGACTTTCAAAATGAGGACAGTTTCGAATTGAATGATGGATAGCTGATCCACTCAACGTACGGTTGCTTTATAAAACAAAATCGGCTTCACATGACGTTTTTATTACTAGATATTTGGATGACTTACTCTCACAAACACAAACAATAGAAAAATAGAGGCTCATAATCAACAGAAATAATTACATGAATTCTACAGTTTGTCTTAGAAGTAAAAAAAAGGCCGTTTTGGGAACATTTTACGATTGTCATCATCTCTGAGCCACGTTGTTCTGAAGGATCGAAAAAATAAGTTCCCATACGCTACAAGACTTTTATAAGGAGCGAAGGCGGCATATATCGAGAAAGTACAGAAAACACTTTTTTGTAAGACCCTGTAGTCGGCTGCTGGCGGCAAACCATCTTCTCGTTCTTCTTTCTTGTAGAAAAAGCTGCCCTGTTTCTCGCTTTTTGGATCGAAGAGCTCGCGCACTATATTTGAAACCTTTTCCAAATCTCAGTTGACACTCTTTAAGGGTAATATGCTGAGTAACAGACCCCATGGTTCTTTAGATGCTATTGGAACTTGTATTGAAATATGCAGATGATTGAAGGTAGTTTGATTGGGATCAATGTATTCGGGACCACTCGAAAATAGTATGCATTTCCCATAGAAGCGACTGTCCACCTGATCTTCGCAATCATCTGTAATACAATGAGACTGTCTCGGGAAATCCACAATGTTTGTAGCACTTAAAAAATGAGACCCCATCAAATGCGTGATGCCTTTATCTTTCATTATGTTCCAAGTCTTTCTTTTACCATCCTGCACTGTTGAAGTGCTTTTCCTTCATTTGTTGTGTGTGGGAAGAAGTTGAAATGAGTGTATTTCGTGTTGTAACGTTCTCGAAACTCCATTGTTGCAAGCGATCTGAAAACGACAGCAAATTGTAATTACTAACGAAACTAAAAGTCAAAAAAGCTACAGATCAAAGAAAAAGATATGTAAACAGAGAGGATTACGAATGAAGAAAATTTAAATTATAAACTTGATGTATCAAACAATTATTATCTATAATTATATCGTCCAACGCAATATAGTTGTGCCGAGGAAGATTATCCTTACCGCTGGTACTAACATCACTTGTTTTTCCGTTGCTTTTGATGATGGAGGGAGACGATTATAATTCCAGGTGATATCAATCCAGGTGACATTAAAATATGCATTACAAATCAACTCTAATGGGGAAGATATGAAAAATACTTATCAGTTTGAATTAATTGGAAACCTTCAAAAAATTTTTTTTTCATTTTTCATAGGAAGCAACGTCACAAAAAGCATAACATTTAAGCAATTTAGGTACAACTTCGAAGAAGAAAAGGACAAACAAAAAGGTCTATAATCTTTTATAATCGACTATAATGGATTTTTGTGCAAAACTAAAGAGCTAGAAATTCTAATTAACATTATGGATTATAATCAATTATAATCGATTATAATTGCATCAAAAAATAGGCGAATAAATAATCGATTTAGTCGATTCTAAAGGACAATAAATAATTATAATTTGACATTAAATAGAGCAACTAGTATCGATTATAATGGCTTCTTGTGCAAAACTAAAGAACTAGAAGTTTTAATAAATTTAATGGATTTTAATTACTTATAATTGATTATAATTTTATCGAAAAATAGACCTCTAAATAATCGATTATATTCGATTAAATTCATTATAATTTCTTATTTTGCCGAATTTTCGTCAATTCAAAACTATAATCACAAAGTTTGTTTTTTGTGTCAATATGAAAATCTCTAAAATAGAGATCCCTGGGACGTTTTGGTTCATCTGAACACAACGTTTTACCACGAAACAAAAGTTCATAGAGATCCTTTCACTTCTGTTTGCAAGGTCTCAAAAAACGCAAGGAGTTTGTCTCTTTTCCGGTCTTTCTTGTGTTCCCCGAAAAACTGTCGTTGCGTGTTTGGGGCTGGTTGCCGCGATGTTTGTTGCTTTGACATTCACTGTTTCTTTGTTGACTTGATGCAGAAGGTTGGCTAGATGAGGAAGTGAAGTTTCCTGTGGTAGATAGTCATAAACTAAGGTAAATTGTTTGAGCCAATGACAACAATTGATGACGCTGGGCTGCTGAATGCTGTTGTTGATGATGTGTTGGGTCTATTGTAGTCTCTCAGAGTGGCGATGTTTGTTGGTTACAATTTGCACGTAAATCGCGGAGTTCAGGTCGTTGGTGAATCTGAAAGTGTCTGAAAATTTTTCACAAGATTGCAAATAAAATTTAAAAAATCCATAAACGGTTGCTTATGTTACCTAGAAGGCATGCGGAGTTGTGGTAGTTTGTTGATATATGTGTTGACCGTTATGTCCGGTCTTCCAAATAGTAGTTAGAGTTCTTAAAGAGCTGTTGCCCACATAGCGCTGTTGCATGAGTATCCGGCAGTAGCTTGATGTTTGCAAGTGTGTTAGCTTTTCTGCGTCGAAGATTGGTTGACTGTGAACAGTAGCTTGGAATTAGCCGTACCACATGTTCAATTTCATCGGATCACCGTCGTACTTGTCAAGTTTGATCTTAGGTAGTCGCGATGCCTGGGTAATCATTGGAGATGAAATTGGCGCAGTGTTAACTGCTGTGTTGATGTGAGTCTGAGGCGTGAAATCGATCGTAGGAAACGGTAATGCGGCAAAACTATTCAATTGCGGAATAAATGTAGCTTGCTTCTGTTGATACTCTGAAAAATTCTGATTGTTATCGACTGATGTAGACATGTTTGCTACAGAAAACGATGGTTGTTGCTGTTGAGTCGAGGTGACTGCTGATGAGTTAGCGCTGAATTCGATAAGAGCGCTTTGGTTGCTTGAAGCAGTTTGAAGAATGGGTGCGTTTTGTTTGCTGCAGATATTGCGTCTGTTGCATTGATATTTCGTTTGAGTAGTCTTCTGTACTCACTGACAAGGTCGTCTAATTTGTCTTCAATTCCAGTGAATGTTGACATGAGGTCATCAGGCTGTGAGTCTTATGTCGGATCGTCGATGAGGGAAGTCGTCGATTCCCCAAGCTGCTTTAAGAGTGAAGAAGTTTCACTTTTGAATTTCGCTAGTTCAAAGTCGGTTTCTTCTTCTGTCATAGCTTTAGAAAATCGGCTGAGTTGTCGTACAAGTCGTTTGACTAAAAATTTGCACTTCCGGGTTTTTTTTTCGTAGGCATTCTGTCGTTGAAAGCTACGTCGATCGTGTTTTTCGGAGTTGTTGATGATCTTGTTGAGTTGTCGAATGTTGTTGTGGCGTTGATTGGCTCTGCTGTGACTATAATCTGTTTCTATCTAAAGCTCAATCTCGGACGAGAAGGGAAACCACGATACTTCAAAATTTCAATTTCAAGTATTTTAAAAGCAGATAAAGTATCAGAGCTGTAGATATTTGTATGTCTCCCTTATACTAGAGAGAGAAAAGTTCTTTTCACGAACTATTGACGTGATGAATAATCGATGAAATTATTGAGTTTACCTGCATATTACTGACTTTTGTCCAAAACTTGCTTTGCGATCTTTATAACTGTTTCAAACTTTGTAGGTACGTAGATAGTCAACCGGGTTGAAGTTTCGTAGCAATTCATTGTTATTGCCTTGTTTTTACATATTTCAGGGATGCATCAGCACAAGAACATAGATAAGCTATCTTTTTTCTACATTCATTGTTTTTCTATTACTTATTAGGAAAACATTGATATGACATCGATGAAACAGCGATGTGACATTTATGTTATGATAGTTTTGTTACATTGATGAAACATCAAGGAAACAACTTTGTCACATCCATGTTTGAAATAAATTTCATTTTACATTGATGTTAAATCGATGTAACATCTATACCACATCATTGATTGAGCTAAATTTCATTTTTAACAAAATTTAGATTCGTATTTGTTTCCAAGGTTTTGTCACACAAACAACAAAAAACAGTTTCAATGGCCATACAGCACAAAATCTGCCAGAAATCACGCAAATGCTTAGTTTTTTTTGCAAAAAACATAGAATTTCAGATTGACAGGGTTGTCCCTGGGAGAAACCGGATTTAAGCAACTGGATTTGTTTGAAAATGGTTGACTTTTTTTTAAATAATAAAAAAAATTGTTCAACGTTTGTTTTCACCCCATCCCCCACAGCTAACAAAAACTCACAAAACGCCAGTTTTGTCATTAATAAGTTGAAATGTGTTAGCGTTGGTAGTGAGAGGGCTTGAGCAACTAAACCTGTCTGGAGACTGGGAAATTTAGCCATGATTGATGGATGCAATATCAATTTAACTTTCATTCATGTTTCATGGAGGAATCATAGAACTGACATCCATGTTTCAATCATGATTCATCGATGAAACATCAATGTAATTTGCATCCATATTTCATAGATGAAACATGGATGAACATCGTTAAAATGGCACTGCAACATGAATGATACATGGATGCAAAAAAAATGAAAGATCTATGATGCATTTTTGAATTGCAATGGAACTTCAACCCGAGCAGTGCAGATTAACCTTGCTTGTTGAAGTTCCCGAGTTTTCTCAGACTCCTTTTCCAAAAAGCCATTCAATTCTAACTATTTCATTTCTAACTGAATATTTCAACTCAAAACTATTTTGACTTGTACCCTTAGACACTTCCGGGTGTCTAATTTGATTTTGAAAAGATACCGCGTACAAGCTCAGGAGACAAATTTACACAACCAAAATCAGGCAAAAAACAAAATCAGGCAAAAAATTTTTTACTTGGGTTTTTGGAAACTAGTCTGTGAAAACTCGTGAACTTCAGCAAGCAAAGTTTTTTTGGTGCGTACCTACAAATTTTGAGTCATCAGTTATGTTGATCGCAAGGCAAGTTATGGACAAAAATACGAAACATGAAGTGTGTTGAATAATTTTTTGCGGAGTGTAGCATAGAATTTTTGGTTAATTAATCCTAAACCGCTTTGCGGTATACAAAAAATCCGTGTTTTGCCGAACTTTTTTTACTCAATCTTGTAACTGATCTGCAATTAAATCTAAATAAGCTGAATCATGTTTTCAGAGAAAATCCAATGATGTGTGTTGTTTTAAGTGAAGCTTAATATTTTATGTAAATCAATATACCACCAGAAAAGTCTTGTTAAAAGCTTCATGGTTGTTTTAAGAAAGTCAATGGTTGTTGTTCTTCGGTTAAAAGTAGAAAAATCGATTTTGATCACAAGAATTTTAAAACAAATTTTTTTTCCAACACGATCAGTCTCATCCAACATGTTCATACCAGATTCTTACCGTCGTCAGCTACAATATTTTTTTTCTGTTTATAACGTACAATTGTCTTCGGGTGGACCTCCATTCACAAAAATTCTAACCATACAACTCTAATTACTAAAAATGCTTACAAAGCAAGGCGATATATCATGTGTATAGAAAAACGCTCATCATACGGTTTTCATAAATAGAAATTGCAGGTTAAGCATTTTTTCCATGAATAGTTCTGATCATAAAATTGTTCAAACATATATGGAAGATAAAAGTTTTTTGGCATAAACATTTCTAATCAAAAGTTTGTCAAAAAATCCAAGAAAGAATCTAAGCTGGCAGAAAAGCACTCAGTTTTAGTAAACCTCGAAAAAATTCAGAGCAACAAAATTTGAACAGTTTTTGGAAAAAAACCCTAATCATACATTTCCCATATATGGAAATCGTATGATTAGCAATTGCATTTTCAGAAAACAATTTAGTCAAAAAAACTTGACAAATCATGCTACAGTTAGTCTAAAAATCACAAAAAAACTGTGAATCAAGATTCATCGATGAAACATCAATGGAATTTGCATCCATGTTTCATAGATGAAACATGGATGAACATCGTTAAAGTGGCACTGCAACATGAATAATACATGGATGCACAAATTGAAAGATCTATGATGCATTTTTGAATTGCAATGGAACTTCAACCCGAGCGGTGCAGATTAACCTTGCTTGTTGAAGTTCCCGAGTTTCCTCAGACTCCTTTTCGAAAATGCCATTCAATTCTAACTATTTCATTTCTAACTGAATATTTCAACTCAAAACTATTTTTGACTAGTACCCTTAGACACTTCCGGGTGTCTAATTTGATTTTGGAAAGATACCGCGTACAGGCTCAGGAGACAACTTGTTCAAACAAAATCAGACAAAAAATTTTTTACTTGGGTTTTTGGAAAGTAGTCTGTGAAAACTCGTGAACTTCAGCAAGCAAAATTTTTTTGGTACGTACCTACAAAATTTGAGTCAGTTATGTTGAGCGCAAGGCAAATTATGAACAAAAATCCGAAAAATGAAGTGTATTGAATATTTTTATGCGGAGTGTACCATAGAATTTTTGCCTTATTAATCCTAAACTGTTTTGCGGTATATAAAAAATCCGTGTTTTGCCGAATTTTTTTTACTCAACCTTGTAACTGATCTTCATTTAAATCTAAATAAAATGAACCATGTTTTCCGAGAAAGTCCAATAATTTGTGTTGTTATAAGTGAAGCTTAATATTTTTTGGTAAATCAATATACAACCAGAAAAGACTTGTTAAAAGCTTAATGGTTGTTTTAGAAAGTCAATGGTTTTTGTTCTTCGGTTAAAAGTAGAAAAATAGATTTTGATCACAAGACTTTTAAAACAAAATTTTTTTCCAACACGATCAGTCTCATCCAACATGTTCATACCAGATTCTTACCGTCGTCAGCTACAATATTTTTTTTTCTGTTTATAATGTACAATTGTCTTCGGGTGGACCTCCATACACAAAAATTATAACCATACAACTCTATACACTAAAATTGCTTAGAATGCAAGGCGATACATCAATTGTATAGAAAAATGCTCATCATACGGTTTCCATAAATAGAAATTGCATGTTAAGCATTTTTTCCATGAATAGTTCTGATCATAAAATTGTTCAAACATATATGGAAAATGTAAGATAAGATTTTTTTTTGCAAAAATATTTCTGATCAAACATTTGTCAAAAAATCCCAGAAAAAACCTAAGCTGGCAGAAAAGCACTCAGTTTTAGTAAACCTCGAGAAACTTCAGAGCAACGAAATTTGAACAGTTTTTGGAAAATATCCCTTATCATACATTTCCCATATATGGAAATTGTAGGATTAGCAATTGCATTTTCAGAAAAAAAAATTTACTCAAAAAACTTGACAAATCATGCTTTAGTTAGTCTAAAAATTACAAAAAAAACAGTGAATAGAAATGAATTTCGAAATATTTGATACGTTTTTAATGAAAACATGAACTTTTCAAAACACAAGAGTCTGGTCATGGATTTGCTAATATACCCTCGGTATATTCGTTTGTTTTCCAGTTGTGTGTTGATAGCATCATAGCTTTTGTTTGATAACTTGTTAGTTATCTTTTCCTAGTTGTCAAAAAAGTAAATTTTTTAAATGAAAACATGCTGCTCTCTCAAGAGTTGAGGAGATTCGTCTGTAGAAAAAAAAAATTCAGATTCCAACTTTTTAAAACCTCCGATATATTTCAAGTTTTCTTCCCTGTTAAGAGATTGCACATCTTAAGGGGTGGGCGTAAACGCAAGAACGGTTTCAAAAGTTTTTGAAAAACGTTTGTCATACAATTTTCATATATGAGAAAATGCTTGTTTTACAATTTTCACGTGCGGAAAAATACTTCATTACGAGGTCAAACTGTGCACTCGATAGGCGGACAATTTTTGTGTCTGTATGTTCCTGGATTTCAAAAAACTAATCTTTAATTTTGTTCCAAAATCTAAGTGAATTCCACTTACAAAATTTCCGTGGATCCTGCGTACACATGAATGTAACGTAAATTTTGTCGGCACATTTCTTGTGTTGTGGATTCCGCAAAAGTACGCGAAATCCGCAAATGTAAGCGGATTCTGCAAACTGTAAGTGGATTCCGAATTTTGTTCAATACTGAACTTGCATGAACAAATAAAAGCTGAGCTGGAATTAAAAGAGAGATCCCTTGAACGTTTTGCTTCATTTGAACACCACGTTTTACCACGAAACAAAAGTTTCATAGAGATCCTTTCACTTCTATTTGCAAGGTCTCCAGAAACGCAAGGAGTTCGTCTCTTTTCCGGTCTTTTTTGTGTTCCCCGAAAATCTGTCGTTGCGTGTTTGGGGCTGGTTGCCGCGATGTTTGTTGCTTTGAGATTCAGTGTTTGTTTGTTGACTTGATGCAGAAGGTTGGCTGGATGAGGAAGTGAAGTTTCCTGTGGTAGATAGTCATAAGCTAAGGCAAGTTGTTTGAGCCAATGACAACAATTGATGACGCTGGGCTACTGAATGCTGTTGTTGATGATGTGTTGGGTCTATTGTAGTCGCTCAGAGTGGTGAAGTTTGTTGGCTGCAAATTGCACGTAAATGGTGGAGTTCAGTTCGTTGGTGAATCTGAAAGTGTCTGAAAAGTTTCCACAAGATTGCAAATAAAAGTTAAAAAATCCATAAACGGTTGCTTATGTTACCTTGAAGGCATGCGGTGTTGTGGTAGCTTGTTGATATATGTGTTGACAGTGATGTCCGGTCTTCCAAACCGTATTTAGAGTTCTTAAAGAGCTGTTGCACACATAGCGCTGTTGCTTGAGTATCCGGCAATAGCTTGATGAGCGCGTCCTGTTGTCAATGTTTGCAAGTGTGTTAGCTTTTCTGCGTCGAAGATTGGTTGACTGTGAACAGTAGCTTGGAATTAACCGTACCACATGTTCAATTTCATCGGATCACCGTCGTACTTGTCAAGTTTGATCTTCGGTAGTCGCGATGTCTGGGTAATCATTGAAGATGAAATTGGCGCAATGTAAACTGCTGTGTTGATGTGAGTCTGAGGCGTGAAATTGATCAGAGGAAACGGTAATGCGGCAAAACTATTGAGTTGCGGAATAAATGTTGCTTGCTGCTGTTAATACTCTGAAAGTTCTGATTGTTATCGACTGATGTAGACATGTTTGCTACAGAAAACGATGGTTGTTGCTGTTGAGTGGAGGTGACTGCTGATGAGTTAGCGCTGAATTCGATAAGAGCGCTTTGGTTGCTTGAAGCAGTTTGAAGAATGGGTGCGTTTTGTTTGCTGCAGATATTGCGTCTGTTGCATTGATATTTCGTTTGAGTAGTCTTCTGTACTCACTGACAAGGTCGTCAAATTTGTCTCCATTCCAGTGAATGTTGACATGAGGTCATCTGGCTGTGAGTCTTATGTCGGATCGTCGATGAGGTAAGTCGTCAATTCCCCAAGCTGCTTCAAGAGTGAAGAAGTTTCAGTTTTGAATTCTGCTGGTGCAAAGTCGGTTTCTTCTTCTGCGATAGCTTTAAAAAATCGGCTGAGGTGTCGTTCTAGTCGTTTGACTAAAAGTTTGCACTTCCGGGTTTTTCATTCTGTCGTTGAAAGCTAGATCGATCGTGTTTTTTGGAGTTGTTGATGATCTCGTTGAGCTGTCGAATGCTGTTGTGGCGTTGATTGGCTCTGCGGTGACTATAATCTGTTTCTATCTAAACCTCAATCTCGGACGAGAAGGGAAACCACGATACTTCAAAATTTCAATTTCAAGTATTTTAAAGCAAATAAAATATCAGAGCTGTAGATATTTTTATGTCTACCTGATACTAGAGAGAAAAAATTCTTTTCACTAACTATTGGCATGATGAATACGTTAAAATTTAAGTAAACCGGGGGAAAATAGTAACCAACCAAATAAACACACAATTTTTACCGGGCAAATTTCTTTGATGTAGAGCAGGGAATCGTTCTACCAGATTATAGGCTCGTAAAAAAGTTGAGTGCCATGTCAACTCAAAGGTGTGGAATCTGTTTTATCTCAAGTTTTTCTATATATTTAGTTTCCTTGTTTTGTTTCAAGAGCTAAATACAGTTGTCAAGAAAAATATTTCAAAGTTTTTGTGCTAATGGGTATAAGTCAATTCACTTCTGTCTTTTTTGGCATGTTTTCAATTTCCCGTCGTTTTTTGTCGTCGCATATATATGCGCGCAATATGTATATGCCTTGATGTTGTTGAAACTGTTTATCAAACGGCAGTGCACTGTACAAATTGGATGAAATCGTTTTGTTAAGTTTAGTCAAAAATGATTCTGTCGAATCTAGAAGCGACTGTCAAATTTCTACTTAAAATTTAAAAAAAAGTTAGATTTTTACCATAGATAACAAGCATGACGAATTTATTTCAACGGGATTGAAATATGGTAAAAACCATGATATCATTTGATAAAAACTTTCTTTTTTTCTCAAAATATGTAAAGTGCATGGTTGAGCAAAAAAAAATAGTTTTTTTTTGGTAATCTATGATTTACTGATGGTTTTGGTTTTCATTAAACCTGATTTAGGCATCAATTTACACTCGGCCTAAATTTATTGAGTTTACCTGCATATTTCTGACTTTTGTCCAAAACTTGCTTTGCGATCTTTATAACTGTTTCAAACTTTGTAGGTACGTAGACAGTCAACCGGGTTGAAGTTCCCTTTTAATTGAGAAATATATCATTGTTATTGCATTGTTTTGACATATTTCAGGGATGTATCAGCACAAGAACATAGATAAACTATGTTTTTTCTACATTTATTGTTTTTCTATTACTTATTAGGAAAACAATGATATGACATCGATGAAACAGCGATGTGACATTTATGTTATGATGGTTTTGTTACATTGATGTAACATCAAGGAAACATCTTTGTCATATCCATGTTTGAAATAAATTTCATTTTATATTGATGTTAAATCGATGTAACATCTTTGCCACATCATTGTTTGAGCTAAATTTCATTTTAAACAAAATTTAGATTCGCATTTGTTTCCAAGTTTTGATCACACAAACAACAAAAAAAAACAGTTTCAATGGCCTTACAGCACAAAATCTGCCAGAAATCACGCAAATGCTTAGTTTTTTTGCAATAAAAATAGATTTTCAGATTGACAGGGTTGTCCTTGGGAGAAACCGGGTTTAAGCAACTGGATTTGTTTGAAAATAGTTGATCTTTTTTTAAATAATGAAAAAAAAAAATGTTCAAAGTTTGTTTTCACCCCATCCCCCCACAGCTAACAAAACTCAAAAAACTCAAGGTTTGTCGCTAATAAGTTGAAATGTGTTAGCGTTGGTAGTGAGAAGGCTTGAGCAACTAAAACTATCTGGAAACTGGGAAAGTTAGCCATGATTCATGGATGCAATATCAATTTAACTTTCATCTATGTTTCATGGATGAATCATAGAACTGACATCCATGTTTCAGTCATGATTCATCGATGAAACATCAATGTAATTTGCATCCATGTTTCATAGATGAAACATGGATGAACATCGTTAAAGTGGCACTGCAACATGAATGATACATGGATGCAAAAAAAATGAAAGATCTATGATGCATTTTTGAATTGCAATGGAACTTCAACCCGAGCAGTGCAGATTAACCTTGCTTGTTGAAGTTCCCGATTTTTCTCAGACTCTTTTTCCAAAATACCATTCAATTCTAACTATTTCAATTCTAACTGAATATTTCAACTCAAAACTATTTTGACTAGTACCCTTAGACACTTCCGGGTGTCTAATTTGATTTTGGAAAGATACCGCGTACAAGCTCAGGAGACAAGTTTGTTCAAACAAAATCAGGCAAAAAACTTTTACTTGGGTTTTTGGAAAGTAGTCTGTGAAAACTCGTGAAATTCAGCAAGCAAAGTTTTTTGGTACATACCTAGACATTTGAGTCAGTTATGTTGAGCGCAAGGCACGTTATGGACAAAAATTCGAAAAATGAAGTGTATTGAATATTTTTCTGCGGAGTGTAGCATAGAATTTTTGCTTAATCAATCCTAAACCGTTTTTGCACAAAAAATCCGTGATTTGCCGAATTTTCTTTACTCAACCTTGTAACTGATCTTCATTTAAATCTAAATAAACTGAATCATGTTTTCCGAGAAAGTCCAATGATGTGTGTTGTTATAAGTGAAGCTTAATATTTTTTGTAAATCAATATACAACCAGAAAAGTCTTGTTAAAAGCTTCATGGTTGTTTAAGAAAGTGAATGGTTGTTGTTCTTCGGTTAAAAGTAGAAAAATAGATTTTGGTCACAAGACTTTTAAGGCGAATTTTTTTCCAACCCGTTCAGTCTCATCCAACATGTTCATACCAGATTCTTACCGTCGTCAGCTACAATATTTTTTGTTCTGTTTATAACGTACAATTGTCTTCGGGTGGACCTCCATACACAAAAATTATAACCATACAACTCTATACACTAAAATTGCTTAGAATGCAAGACGATACATCAAGTGTATAGAAAAATGCTCATCATACGGTTTCCATAAATAGAAATTGCATGTTAAGCATTTTTTTCCATGAATAGTTCTGATCATAAAAGTGTTCAAACATATATGGAAAATGTAAGATAATATTTTCTTTGCATATACATTTCTGATCAAAAGTTTGTCAAAAGATCCAAGAAAAAACCTAAGCTGGCAGAAAAGCACTCAGTTTTAGTAAACCTCGAAAAACTTCAGAGCAACGAAATTTGAACAGTTTTTGGAAAAAACCCGTATCATACTGAGTTAGGACCGATGTGGTTAACTCATAGAGTAATTTCGGATAGGGTACACCGTCTGCTCGTCACGCTATCTTATTTTCGGCCGGATAGATTTGTGCAACTTCTTAGTCTAATACCGATCCTAATCTTAGTCTTATACTTTCTAGTCTCAGGGTGTTTAACTAGTCTCTGCTAGGCTCAATAGATCTAGAGTATACTGGTTTATTGCGGCTGCTGAAGTTCTCTTGGAGAGACAACTAATTTCTAAGTTAAATTCAAATCTCTCTGGTGCTGAAATTACAAGTAATTTCAGCACTTACAAATAAGTGGATTAATAGTTAGATGGATTATGATTGGTTAATATTAAATATTTTACAGTGGTCCAATTATAAAATGAAGTTTAGATCAGGTTCCACCCATCCGGGGTTTACAAAGTTTTTTAGGACAATCTTTCTGCAATTTGAAGGATGGATGATGAACGTTGGTATTTGGCGAACATCATTTTCTTGTCCGGTTCCTCTTGGAGAAGAACGTTTCAGGACGCTGGAATTATGGATAGGAAATTGTTATGTCGTCATTCGACAACGACTGTGATCCCCAATGAAATCAAACGATTTGAAAGTGGTTTGCTATGACAGGTTTTTCTGTATTATATAGAGAACTTGTTTTGTGTGCAACCTCGTCTGGGAATGGCGTGGAGATTGTGCGTGGAGGGGATGCCTTGTAACTCGGATCTGTACGTATACTTGAACATCGAGGTGGTCATTGGTCTAATTCAATTAAGTCCTTTTCTGCGAAGTCAAGTCGTACTCTAAATCCTTTGAGTTGTGATTGTGGACGGCATATTGGTTGTGGTTGGCCATTCTTTTTCGAGTGAGGTGGGGTCATTTTGTCTTTGGATGTTCGTCTTTGTTGTTATGTTCTGATCTATATACTGCAAGGTATGATTTACATTTTAAAAAATTTTCATCAGTTCAGTTTTTTAATTATGATTTTAGTTAGTTGTTTTCACAAAAGCATTTTGTTTTAGTTCGGTTATTTTGAAGAGTTACTCACCCTTGAGTACCTCTTATTAAAAATAGAAGTGTGGTCACAAAGCGTGGATGTAGCGCGGTGGGTTAGGCCGGCTATAGAGCATGCTCAGGACGTCCTCTCTGGTGGGTTAGGCCAGGAGTGGGAGTATGATTTCGTGCGGTTTCTTTGAGAGGTCCTGTTATGTGATAACTTTTTATGTTGGGTTTATATTGGTCTTTCTTATGTTCCTTTGGTTGTGTCCTTTTTTCAAAAATCAAATTGTTTTTGTTATGGGTTTGTCTTTTGACTTTTTTGTGTTTTATTATTTCTTTCTTAGACTTTATAATAGTCTTCAAAAGAATAAATTATCCAGTTTTAAACTGGGTTAATCCGGTTTGGGTACCGTTGATTTTCTTTTCTTAGTCATGCTGTTATTTTATGATTTGTGGTGTTTAGTAAGCTGCGTTGGTTAGTTTGGTTGAGTATATAATTCCTTTCCAACCGGGTTAAAGGAAAGTTTGAAACTTGTTATCGTGTGTTAGAGTTGTTGAGTTTGAAAACTTGAAACTGAAATTCATTATTTAAACAATTCTTCGTGAGCGAGCTGTGCGAGTTTGGATAGAATTCCTGTGCGAGTGAATGAAAATATCAAAAGGTTAGTACTGCATTTTCATTTTATCAATTTACTACATAGAATTTTAATTTTACTGCTAGTTTTGGGGGAAAGTTAAGTTAAAAATTTTCATCATTATGAAATTAACTGCTTTTGGGGAAACAATTTATAAATTAATTTACTACATTGGTATGAATTTTACTATATTTATCTAGTGCAAAATATTAATAAAGTTTAGAAGAATTTTAACAAGTTTTATTTTTTATTTTTATTTTCTGTTTTTTGCAGATGATCGTGGGATGAAGACTAAAAACCTAAATGAAACATGAGTAAAGAATGGTTAGTAATAATTTAAATTTATTAGTTAAAATATATTTATAAATTATACTTACCTGTTAGTCGTCGGGGAAAAAACCGTGGGGGAAGATGTCGTGTATCATGTCGGAGTTTGTTAATAATTTTGCTAGTATGCGAATGTTGTTTTTAGTTTGAAGCAGTGGCCAAAACAATTGAAGTGCTTTAATAGTTTTTAGTTCTTTGGTGCCAACTGCAAACTCATAAGGTGTGTTTTGAATGAGATTATATATATTTGTGATTGTATTTAGTATTATGGATGAATTCTAATATAGGGATTTCTATAGGTTGGATAAATTCATGTGGGATAAGGAAGGGTCTGGATTCTTCAGCATTAAAGGTCTTCGTGATGGGACAAAATATATACATTTGAGTTATTGGGTCATAATTGCGGAGGATGCTGTGGAGGTTAGTATCTTTGATGCAATATGTGAAATTTAGGAAAATGGCGAAGTGTATTTCGAGTTAAGAAACTGAAAACGGTGGTGTGGCTGTCTTGATGGAGTGTGTAGATCAAAATGATTTTGTATGAAGCGATAATATGTATATGTGTGGGTTTGTTTAGTGCGTAACATAATGTCGTGTGAGCAGTGCAAATCGCGTTCATGTGGTGCAAGGAAGTGGAAGGTTAGTGAAAATAATTGAAATTTTTCTTTAAAACTTTCGTAAGCTTGCATGTCAGTTAGTGCTTCAGAAATGATGTGATCATATTTTCGATCAAATATATTGAGTGTGAATACATATGGTGTTTTGATGAAGAATTTTTCTGTTAGTTGTGGGTTAGCGAAGCGGTCGTCATCTAAAAAATGATCTTGGTTAGTTCGGATGATATTATGGTCGTAATTTTCTTGTGTAAATTCGTTAGCTCGGGGTGCAGTGAATGTTTTTAGTGATTTTTGATAACCAATATAAGTGAATTGTCTAGGTGTTAGTGTTGCGGTGAGTCTATATAGCATATGTTTATTCTTCTGTATATCGCTTTGAGTATTAGATAGTGGCAGGCAAAGGGGATTAGTAAAATGATAATATGATGTCCAATGAAGTGTAGGCATTAAAACATGTTCATCTACAAAACTATGTTTGACGTTAGTGTCGTTAGGTGTGTTTAAGGTATATTGTGGAAATGAAGGTAAGGTGATTGCTAGAAAGTCTTTCGTGTTGGTGTGGTGTGGATGATTAATATATTCGCGGGCTGTTCCTGGTTTGGTCGGGAATGGATGGTTTGGGAATTTTCTTTTAAAAGTGCGATAAGCTCGGTTAGTGCTATTTGATGATTCGGTGGATGTGGATGATTGTGCTAATGATGCAGTATAAGCTGAGGAGGGTGTAGGAGTAGGTGGGTTTGAGGATTCTATTGTGGAGGAAATCTGATTGATAGTGAGGGTGTTAGGGTGTATTAGTTGTTGTTGTAGGGTGATAAAATTATCGAGTTCTTGTGAGATTTGAGGAGTATCGGGAAAATTAGATGATCGGTCGGAATGAAATGGAGAATAGGTTGGGGTTACCTGTGAAGCATAAGAGGGAGTAGAAACGGGCGAGAGTGGATTATTTGGTGGGATTGGTTGAAAAGGAGGCTTTGAAAAAACTGAGGAGTTGGTTTGAAAATTATTGGATGGAGATGGTTCGGAGTCTGCAAATTCATCAGGGGTTTCTATATTAGGGTTATTGAGTTGTGAAATGGAGTATAAAACTGAAATATCTGAATTAGTATCCGAGTTCATGCTTGATGTTGTATTAATAGTTGGAAAATCGGGTGGCGGGAAAGCAAAAAGTGGGATTATTGTAATTGGAGTGTTGAGGTTGGTTGGATGGGAATTTGAGCGGTGTAGGGATCCAAGTTGTCGGTTCATCGTGGGCTAAAAAAAATATTATTTTGAGACTGAAAAGCGGTGGTATGGGGTTGTTCGATAATTTGTCCATATGTATTATCATCTTGTGAATGATGTGTCATTATATGTTGTATGGGACTTTGCGATATAATTGGTCTAAAATTTGGATTATGTGTTATTGCTAGGTTTCGGAAATTTCGTGGGACTAAGGATAATGGATGGTTATGTGGTAGGGGTGGCAACTGTGGTGCTGTAGGCGTTACTTCTATATTATTATGTTCTTCGTCGTACGTGTTCGGTCTTGTCGCTGTTTTTGTGTTATATTCTTTTATTTGTGCGTCTAGAAGAATTTTGTTTATTGATGAGTTCGGATGATATTATGGTCGTAATTTTCTTGTGTAAATTCGTTAGCTCGGGGTGCAGTGAATGTTTTTAGTGATTTTTGATAACCAATATAAGTGAATTGTCTAGTTGTTAGTGTTGCGGTGAGTCTATATAGCATATCTTTATTCTTCTCTATATCGCTCTGAGTATTAGATAGTGGCAGGCAAAGGGGATTAGTAAAATGATAATATGATGTCCAATGAAGTGTAGGCATTAAAACATGTTCATCTACAAAACTATGTTTGACGTTAGTGTCGTTAGGTGTGTTTAAGGTATATTGTGGAAATGAAGGTTAGGTGATTGCTAGAAAATCTTTCGTGTTGGTGTGGTGTGGATGATTAATATATTCGCGGGCTGTTCCTGGTTTGGTCAGGAATGGATGGTTTGGGAATTTTCTTTTAAAAGTGCGATAAGCTCGGTTAGTGCTATTTGATGATTCGGTGGATGTGGATGATTGTGCTAATGATGCAGTATAAGCTGAGGAGGGTGTAGGAGTAGGTGGGTTTGAGGATTCTATTGTGGAGGAAATCTGATTGATAGTGAGGGTGTTAGGGTGTATTAGTTGTTGTTGTAGGGTGATAAAATTATCGAGTTCTTGTGAGATTTGAGGAGTATCGGGAGAATTAGATGATCGGTCGGAATGAAATGGAGAATAGGTTGGGGTTACCTGTGAAGCATAAGAGGGAGTAGAAACGGGCGAGAGTGGATTATTTGGTGGGATTGGTTGAAAAGGAGGCTTTGAAAAAACTGAGGAGTTGGTTTGAAAATTATTGGATGGAGATGGTTCGAAGTCTGCAAATTCATCAGGGGTTTCTATATTAGGGTTATTGAGTTGTGAAATGGAGTATAAAACTGAAATATCTGAATTAGTATCCGAGTTCATGCTTGATGTTGTATTAATAGTTGGAAAATCGGGTGGCGGGAAAGCAAAATGTGGGATTATTGTAATTGGAGTGTTGAGGTTGGTTGGATGGGAATTTGAGCGGTGTAGGGATCCAAGTTGTCGGCTCATCGTGGGCTAAAAAAAATATTATTTTGAGACTGAAAAGCGGTGGTATGGGGTTGTTCGATAATTTGTCCATATGTATTATCATCTTGTGAATGATGTGTCATTATATGTTGTATGGGACTTTGCGATATAATTGGTCTAAAATTTGGATTATGTGTTATTGCTAGGTTTCGGAAATTTCGTGGGACTAAGGATAATGGATGGTTATGTGGTAGGGGTGGCAACTGTGGTGCTGTAGGCGTTACTTCTATATTATTATGTTCTTCGTCGTACGTGTTCGGTCTTGTCGCTATTTTTGTGTTATATTCTTTTATTTGTGCGTCTAGAAGAATTTTGTTTATTGATGATGAAAAAATTCTAAAAAATCCTGCAAATAGTATGCGTGCTACACTTGCTTGTCTATTTACTTGTGTGTGTATAGCACATGTGGTATAGATTCCTTTCAAAAGTGAAAAAAGAAATCCTATAAAGTTAAACATTGCGTATAAGATAGTTAATTTCTCTAAGATGTAATAGGGCCATCCTAGAAAATCGAGAATTTCATTTTTTAGTGTAACAAAGCTAAAAATATTTATAGGTGAAATATCTTGTGTACTGTATTTTTCACCGTTGAGATATATATAGTCTTTAATGTCTTTAAAATATCCGCTATAATCTTGTGTATAGATATCTGCAAATCCCGCGGTTTCGGCAAGTTTGCGTAAGTTTTGGTCAATTGATTGTCTTTGTATAGTGTCCATTTGTGTTAATAATTCCTGGAATTGTTGTGTTCTAATGTGATGTTGGATATCGGATTTTGAATATATTCCAATTGATTGTAAATCGATATTTGGGTTTCGAGCAATAGCTCTAATGCTTTCGGGTGAAAGTTTTTTGAGTGATTGCATTAATGTGGGGTATGGGGTAAGAAGATAATATTTATCTTCATCTGGGTTCAATTGTACTACATTGTGGCTATTTTCTGATCCACATGGGACTGCGGTATCCCAGAAATATATTCGTCTTGAAAGTGTGTCAACAAAATGTACTTTATTATTATAAAAGATAGGGATTCTTTTATAACATCTTTTATCTTCAAAAACATATAGTGGTGATACTTTTTTGGTACAAGTATAAAACCATAAAATGTTTCCTTCGTAGTCTAGAAATTTTGATCTGTTTCCTGATAATAAATATCCTGCGTAGGGTATTTTTAATACTGCTAGTGCAAGTGACTGTAGGATTTGTGTCCTTTCTAATTCGCATAGTTGATGAAGTGTTTCTAATTCGGAGAGTGACATTTCTTGAAAAATTCGACTAATCGTGTAGTCTAACTTCATATCCAAATGGATATCATAGTGGATATTACCAAAATAAGAATTATTCATTAGTGATAGTTCTTGTAAACGTGTGCTTCTAGTGTCATGTGGCTTTAGGTGTCCACCATGCTGACCATTACTTTTTTGAAAGTTAACTGGTATATACGATGTTCCTTCGTGTAGAGGATGACCTGTGACATAAGGGTCAATTTTCATTTTTCCAGTGGTCATGTCGAAACCATTTTCGTATTCAACTAATATTTCAGAATATTGTGTTTTGTGAAGTGGGTTTCTGTATTTACATGCGAGTTCTGTTTCTTGATATATTTGAAAACGTGTTAATTTATTTTCTATAATATGGATAATTCGAAAATCAGTACTTTGTTTTCGTGATGGATTTACTTGTTCATATGGAATTGATTGTATAAAATATTTTTCGTGAAATTTTATCATTCGAGCGTGTATTTTTGCTACTTGAAATGTTGTACATGTATCTTCGGGAAACCAAACAATTGTTGCTTGTGTTCGTGTTGTAGGGTCACATTTTCTTCACAATCATAATGTGTTACTAATAAGTCTTGGGGTCCTGTGCGGGGAGAAGGATTTATGTTCTGATCGGAGATTATTAGAAAAAGGAGTTGGAGAAAAATCAATATTTTAAGAATATACATGTGTATGATAATCCTGAGTACGGGTTATAAAATGTTATGTAACCAATTGTCTTTTTGGTATATCTGTCGTATTTATATATTACTTCAGTTGTTATAAATGGTGGTGGTAGCGATTGAGCTGTTATATTTGGTGGGTTTAATGGGTAAGGATGTTGAGCAATGTTGTTTAGTTTAATCGTGATTTCAAATTTTAATTGTAGACTATTTTGTTGGAGTATTTGGATGTTATGGTCACGAATGTCTTCGTGGATATCTTGTCTATATTGTAATCTATTAAGTGCCCAGTTGTGAAGTCGGTTACTTTCTGGGTGTTGTCCAAATAATGGTGGGGGTGCTGTGAATGTGTTCCAGTCTAATCTTAAAGGGATATTTGTTGATGATTGTTCTCGATATCTAGCGTCGAGGTTATTTGGGAAATTTAAAAGGAAAGGCGTCGGTGAAATCTGGCTTATTGATGGTGTTGATGGTAGTGGTAAAGTTTCTGGTAGTGATGGTGATGTTGTTGTATCTGTAGAAATATCTATTGGATCATTTATTAAATTTGGTTCACCTTGTGTGAATGATTGTGTTGTCCAATATGGTAGTCGTGATGTTTTGTTTGGGGGGTTAAAGGGATTTTCACGTATTTGTTCAGATGTTGGTGTTGAACCTAAGTAATCTGAGGGTAGACTTGAGGTGCTACGTTGTGAAAGAAGTGTAGGGGTTTCCGGTAATATGCTAATTGGGTTTTCCGGAGTACTTGATGATGGGGATTGGGGTATATCAAAATGAACTCGGGGGGTTTCAAAATTTCTATTTCGTCGTGGATGTATAATTTGTCTATTTATTTCAACTGTATTTTGGTTTTGACTAATATTTCGTATTCTACTTAATTCTTGTGGTAGTGTTGGGTACACGTTATATGTTGGTTCACTTAGAGGTGCCTGTCGCTGAACTGGTTCTAGTGGTTCAGATAAGCGAGCGTGTCGTTCTTCAAAAGTATATGGGTTATCTTAGAAAGAAATTCGTGTAGATGTTTGGGGATTTTGGGTAGTTGTAGGTGGTGTCGGGTTTTCTTGGGATGTTGCCGGTGAAGACTGACTGTGTGATTGTTGGTTAGCAATTGTTGAGGGTTTTTTAATTGATTTCTTTTTAGTGAAAAAATTATGTTTATTGTAGTATTCTTCTAGAAAAAGAATTAAAAGGATTGTTGCTAAGGCGAATGTTATGATTGCTTTCTTTATACATTTGCATATTGTCAAAATGAGGGATGATAAAAATGTTATAAAAATTACAAATAGTAAAAAAATATCTGTTCTACTAAAATTGGTTCGTATCATTTAAAAAAATTTTGGGTTTTCGTACCTGTGAATATGGTCAATGGCTTGTGAAAGTTGGAGATATATTTCAAATAGGGAGAAGAAAAATTAAAAAATATTGCAAAAAATGATTAAGATTATTACAAAAGCTTCAAAAGTATCAAAGAGAAATATGAATAAGGGTTTAAATATTGTTAAAAAGTTTATGAAAATGTTGAAAATTATGTTGACTGATCGAGAGAAGAGCATTTAAGAAATGGCTTCTTGGTCGAATATTTTTTGTTGTTTGGGGGAATTTTCAAGTGTGGTCGAACTATTTATTAGTTTTTTGACGAGTGGGTTGAGTTTTGTGAAAAGTTGTTGGGAGCGAATTTTAATGGTGTTCGGGAGGTCTTCTTTTACTTTATTTTTATTTGTCAGGTGATCTGGGGTATTTTTGTGAATTTTGTACTTTAGGCTAAATTATTATGGTCGTTCTTTTACTTTAGGCTAACTTAACAATTTTGTTTGGGGGGTTTTTGAGGTCTAAGTTGGGAAAATATTGTTGATCTTTGCGTTGTTAGATAAGGGAAGGTTATGATATTATGGTGGTATTTTTTTAGTTGTCAAGTTTGAGTGGTCTGCTTATTTTTGACCTGGAGGTTGTAAAATTATAGTCATAGATATGCCTGGAGTTTAATATCTTTCGTCTAATTGGTTTGTGTTAGAGTTATAGAAGGTGACGGATTGAATGAATCCTATTGGCTAATTTTGAACTAGAATCGCTGTGTGTTTGCAGCATGTTATTGTGAAAAATGAAAATTCAAAATGTTTCAGAGGTGCAAAGATTAATAATTTTAAAATTTAAGCTGTTTTTGAAATTCAACTTTCTTTAATATTTTAGATTGTGGGTTGAATGTCTTGTAGTTTTTGCGTGGTTGATTTCTAAGTCGTGATGACTCTCTATGTTCTGATTTCTCGACTTGTTCTTGGGGTATAATTTTTTCTACCATTCTTCTATTTTTTCTTTCTTTTTGAGGTATATTTTGATCTAGCTTTTTTGTATTATTTTTGGTTGTAGTTGATTTTTTATTTTGTTTTTCAAGGTGAATGTCATTTTGTTCATTTATTTCATTTTCCGTATGTGGGTGATTTTGAATACCTTTTAAACCTGTGAAAGAATGTAATTGAGTTAGTTCGCGTAGTGCGTATTGTTTTGGGTAGTAAGGCAATAGATTGTTTCTGTGTTGAACAATTTCTTTTTGGTCTGAATCGGTGATTTTATATGTTACGTCAGTGGGTTTGTCAATTATTTGGTATGGTCCTTTACGAAGGGGTTGTAATTTTTTAGAAATTCCTTTTTGTGTATTAAAATTAGGTATTAAGACAAATGTTCCAATTTTTAATTCGGAGGCTGGTGTAAAGCGTGAATTTATTTGTTCGTTAATGTTTTGTCTTTGTAACAATTTTTTTGTTACTTTCTGGTAAATTTCGTTGTGTTTTTTATCACTATTTAAAATCCATTCGGTGTGTGTACCGGAGGCTAATTTAAGGATTTGTGGGTGATGAAAATGATCTTCATCATGTGTGTGTAAAGGTAGGTTATAACAAATTGAGTCTTTATTCGGTTGGCAATGACCTTGTGCATTTTTATGAGAGTTTGCTGTAAACATAATTGGTTTACGTGGCTTTTGATTAAAAACCATTTCATATGGTGACATTCCTAGAGTTGTCGTAATTTGTGAATTATATGATAAGGGAAATAGTTTTACATCTGCTGACCATTCGGTGTATCTTGTATCATTTCCATTTATGATACATCTAAGATATTCTTGTAGTGAACGGTTCATACCTTCGACTAAACCGTTTGTCCAAGGTGCATGAGATATAAGGTTTGTGCTTAATGTTATATAAATGACATAGTGTGATGATTTCATTATTTATGAATTCTGTACCGTTGTCTGTAACTAAAATTTCGGGTAATCCGAATTTGGCTATCCAGTGTTCATAAAGTGTTGTGTAAGCGTAATAAGCGTTACAATGAGGTACTGGGTTAAGTGCTACATAATGTGTAAATGCGTCAACAATTACCATAATGTAGGAGTTTCCTTCAGATGATAGTGAAATTGGTCCTTTTGTATCGAATGAAATACGGTGGTTAAAATATAAACTTTGTCCTTTAAAATCTTGTTTTTGTGCTATTTGTTTTTGATTTGGATAAGGTTTATTTAGTTGACATACTATACAATCATTGCATAGTACTTTTATCCAAATTGGTGCATTTGGGAAATAAAAATTTTGTTTGAAATTTGAATATGTTTTCTCTGATCCAGAGTGTCCTTTAATGTTTTGTGTATTTGAAATATTAAAAGCTTCCGTTTAATTTTGTTAAAATAACTTGTATTGGTTCAATAGGCCAATTGCATTTTGATTCGTCAATTAGTGAATTGAGATATCTAGCGTCTAAAACTATTTTTAATGATTCTCCTTTTGCTAGGATGATAACAGGGTTAATAAATGTGTTACATTTTGGTTGTTCTTTTTTGTTTACCGGTGAGATAATTTTGTATTGTTCTAAAATATCGAGTAATCTATTTACTTTGTCGTGTAAATGAATTGGTACTTTACTTGCTCTTTGTTTTTTGAAAACTGCGTCGGGTTTTAACGGGAGATTTAGTGATGAACTGATTTTTCCAACATCAAATTTTGATGTTGCATAGACTGATGAATATTTCATTAGCTGTTTGGCTAACTTATCAAATTCGTCTTGTGTTATTTGTAAATGTTGGAAGTTAAACATTGTTAAAAATTTCTGTTGATCCTCTGTATAGTTATTTATGTTGAATGTAGGTTTGAAATATGGGGTTTTTGTGTAATAATCTGTATTTTTTTTTTCATTACTTATTATATTATTTATGGATAGTTCTTCGTTAAGAATTGTGGATTGGCAAATATCTAATAATTGTAGTACATTATTTACGCGATATGCTTGTTCATGTACGGGTGATATTGTAGCGTTTGTTTCGCAATATCCTAAAAGTCCTAAGGGTAATGTTACTTGATACGGTAAATTGTTATATACATGTAACGAAATGATGTCTGAATTCGTATTTTTCAAACATTTTATAGATGAAATCGTGACTTTGAAAAACTTATGGATAGGTTTAAATTCAAAGTCTGACATAAAGAGTTGTTGTTTTTTATTTTGACTTTTATCGTATTGGTGAACTTGTTTTATTGAAAATTTATATATATTTCCTGATAGTGGTTTCAGGTGTTTCCGTTGATGGTTATAAATTGGATAAAATTTTAAAAAGAATGGTGGTTGTTTATTTAATCTTTGAAAAAATGTTAGAGCTGTATTTTTTGTTTTTGTGTACTTATCTTTGATTAGTATTTTACTATTCAAGATGTTGACTGTTGGTATATATTTCGAGATAAATGGTATGCCAATGATATTGTGTTTAATATCAGTGATATGAAATATTTGTTTAAATGGTTTGTTTAGGATTTTATTTTGCTCCATTGTTCGTGTGGGGAGGAGGAATAATTGAACTTTTCCATAATTTACTAATTTTGATCCTTGTGCTGTTGCTAGTTTACTTGAGGTTGCAAGAGGCGTTAATTTTGTGTGTAATGTTTTGATTTCATTCCATGTGGGAATGTTAATTATGTTTGATTCTGCTCCTGAATCAATTAAAAAATCAATTTCAAGATCTGGTGGTTGAAATTCTTTGTTTCTTGGACTTTCTAAAAGAAATGGTATTGTCCAAATTTTTTCTTTGGGTTGTTCTTTTTGTACATTTTGGTAAATGTGATTTGTATTTAAGCATTTTGTTTTGTCATTTTCATTGGGTTTATTTACGGTGTTGATTTTGTTTACTTGTTGTGCAGTTTGTGTAGTATTGATGGGTTCAATATAATAATTGTGAAGGAGTTCCAATTGATTTTCATATATATGTGATGTAAAAGGTTGTTCATATATAATAGGTTCGTAGTCGTTTTCGACTGCTATCATATTTATGGAGATAGTGTTTTCTGTATCACTTTCTGTGTCTGATGATCCACAGTTTATTTGATTTAGTTGTAGTTCGTTATTTTCTGTGTCATCAATACCTGGGGGGTCTGATGTTGTTTCTTCATTTGATTGTACTTGATTAATATGTCTTTGATGTTTGGGTGTACTACTTCTGTAGCGATGTTTATAATTGTTATAATGGTTATTATTTCTATGTGGTGATTGAGAATAATTTCTATATCGATTATTATAACTTGAATTTCGATTTTGTGATTATTTTGTGATCTGTTTTGATAATTGTCGTTTGATCTGTGATAGTTTGATCTGTTATATGAGTTATTTCTTGATTGATTGTTCGGGTAATTTTGATTTCGATTGTTCGAATAACTTCTGTTTCGATTATTTGAATAGTTTCTATTTCTGTTATATGATGAGTTTCGTGATTGATTATTGGAATAATTTTAATTTCTTGGGTTTGATTGGGAATTGGATCTAGAAACAAATTGTGTTGCATTTGAGTTTCATCTCGTATAGTTATTTCGACTATTTGATCAATTATAATGGTTTTGTGAAGAATTTTGTGTATTTCTTCGTTCTGATGATCTTCCTCTATAACTAGAGTTATATGGTGATTGATTCCTTGTGTAATTAGTGTTGTTCGGAAGTGGTTTTCCTGAACTGTTGTTACTATATACATTTTTGTTTGGTAGATTTTGATCTTTTTTCATATATTGATAGAATGATTTGTTTGGTTCTTTATACTTTTTAGGTTTGTTCTGGTTATCTTGTTGTTTTTGTCTACATTCAGAAATATTATGTCCGTATCGTCGTCAATAATTACACCATTTTTTGAAAGATGGTTTGCCTTTAAAATTTGGGTGTTTTTCATAAATATTTAGTATTTCAGTGATTTTTTCAACTAGGTCTGTATCTGATTCCTGTATGTTTTTGATAAGTGTAGTGTTTCGATTCGATTAACATATTGTAGTTTTAGATTTTCTGTTTCTTCAAGTTTTATTGTGATTTCCGCTTGCTCTAGTTTGTCTACTAGTTTTCGAAAATCTAAATCTGGCTCTCGAATTGAAGAAGGATGAGATGCTCTCTTTTTTATTGCTATTTTCCTTAATTGAGGTGTTAAAGTCATCATTAAAAGTTCTGTCATTTTTGTGTTTTTATAATCATGTGTATTAAGTGAATATGCTTTTCGAACTAGTGTTTCGATCGATACGTACTGCTAATTGTTTGATGGTTTCATTTGGTAATCTGCGAATTTCATTACATAAAACTCTTTGGTGTTGTTTATTTCTTTCGGAGTCAAACATTTTTGAAAATTCTTGTGTAAATCTTTTCCAGTCTGATTTTATTTCTATAGAAAGAACTGAAAACCATTTTTGAGCTGCGCCATCTAAGGTTGTTTGTATCAACGCTGTGCCTTGATGTATCCAATTTTGATGTAGTGGTGTATTAATTGGTTCAGGTCCTATATTTAAAATTAAATTTGCTGTTACTGCATTTAAATAATCTTCTACAGAATATTCAGGGTCTGTTCCTGTGAATAACATTAGTGGTTTATTTGATGTTATTGATGATCCACCCATAAGGTATGGATTCTTTGTCATCTGTAGTGATTCTGCGGCATTTGGCATTTGTGAAAAATTTGAAAGTTGATTTTTTGTTATTTCGTGTTGTTGAAGGTAATATGGGAGTGGTATTTCATTTTGCATTTGAGTTGGTTGATACGAGTGTGTAATCATTGGGTTTTGTGGTTGAATTGGTTGAAAAGATTCTGTATTAGTTGGATTTTGCATTTGTATTGGTTGTTGATTTCGTGTATCTGTTGGATTTGGAGAAAAAATTCTATTATATTTATAAGGTTTTTGCGCTCCTTGTCCGCGATATTCTTGGGTATACGGTGCAAAAATATCTGGTTGTAAATAATCATCATCAGATGATAAGTAATCCGTATGATGAGGTGCTTGCTTTTTATTTTTATTTTGTTGAAAGAATGGGTAATTTTCACTACGATCCTGTGGAGGATGTGAGTTTGTTCGAAAATTTACTGAGTTGGTTGTTGTCATTGGGTTATCTCAATGGTGAGAACATACATGATTATTATTAGTTTTTCGTGGGGGATTGTTTGTTTTTGATGAATGTGCATAATTATAATTGTGTTCTGCAAAAGTGTTTCTTGTGAACGTTCTTCGTGTTTTTGACGGTACTGTCATAGGTCTATATGTTTGGTAATCCATATGTGAATATTTTGGAGCAACCGAAGGTTTAACGGTTGATTGTAAGGTTACTTGTGCCAATGAAGAATTTGTATTTTTTGATGTTGTTAAATTTGGATGTATTGGTGAAATACTTTGTTGTGTAGTTGTTGTTGTTTGGACAATTTATTCATTTATGAAGTGTGATGGTGTTTGGATATCTTGTTGTGTAAGATTTCTAGTTCCATTAAGGTTTTCATTGTGTATGACGGTCGAATTTAAACTGTTATTTCGCGTATCAGGTAAAATGTATTGTAGTTTAATGGTGTTGCATCAATGGTCAGTGGTACTACTTTCACATAATCACTTTGATAAGATATTGTACTTATTGCTTGACTTGAGATTGACTGTGGGATATTTATAAATGCATGATGAGACCATTCAGGGTCCCAAACGTAGTCTGACTGTTCTGTGATGGCCGCATCATCGTTTGGATTTTGAGGTCTGAAATTTTTTCTTGCTTGTGAAATTAAGTCTATATTATGTGTGAAATAATCTATTATAAACCATGCCAAAATTTTTTGTAGGTCATGTTTTGTGTGTCGTGAAACCTCGTCTTTAGTGAAATTTTCTTTGATTATATGTAGAAAAGTTGAAAATAATGTGATTTCATGTCGTACTTTTGTATGTTTGGATGTCTCAGTTGGTGAGATACTTTGAAATTCTGTTTTTTCTAATATTGAAATATAGCTATATATCATTGCAAAAACTTCGTTAGTAAATATGGAGTTTGCTCTTTGTGAGTTATGATATTGTATGCTTTTAATATATTCTAAGAATACTTTTGAAAATTCTAATTCAAGATCGTCTGTTTGAATTACATATTTACGGTGATTCGGATTTGGTGTGCTGATTTCTATGGTGTAGATTCCGTATTGTTGTGTTAAATTACATATATTTTTCAGATAATGTTCAATAATTTGTCTTTTGAATTTTACATCTGGGAATTCTGCTTTGCATGGGCTGATTCCGGGTTCAAACAAATTTAGGAGTAAATTCTTGCAAAAGCCATGTTGCCCTCTATTATCGGGTGCATCTTTGAGGAAGGGGTAAACCTCTTCGTCATCTGGACTATCGTCACTTTGAGTATGGCTTTGGCTCATTTTTTCGTTTAATGACTGTTAATATATAACTATCGATGTGTCTAATTGGTTGATTCCAATTATATAAGTGTACTGATTTGTGTTTATATTGCTTTTTTATTCTTCTTTTTCTTCTTTTTGATGAATTTGAAGTTGTTTCTGAGTCGGAAAAATATAATTGATCGTGAATGGGACAATTTTTATCAATCGATTCTTTTAATTTATAGAGTTCATCTAAATTGCTGGCTTCTGATTCTGAAAATGCGTTTCTATTTTTTGAAAATCTTTTTCGTGTGATTTGTCTTTGTTTGTTTATTATTATTCTTTTTATTGTTAGTCGTTTTGTTCTAATATATCCAACTGTTTGTGTATGAGGTGTGATTACAAGATCGTATTTTTTGTTATCTGTTTCACAGTTGTGTAAAACGATTGTTTGTTTATTTCCTAGATTTTTGAATGACATAAGGTTTAGGATGAGGGATGGAAAAAATTTTTAGATGATGTCTACTTTCTTAAACTGTTAGTCCTTACGATTTTTTGGTTAGCTTAACCTGGGTCTACTTGTTCAGGGTTGGAGAGAAAAGTATATCGATTCCGAAGAAAGATTTTTTACTTTCTCGTGGCTAGTATAAGCTAAGGTGTTAACTTACTTAATCTTACTTAGGGGTAGTGATTGTGTTCAAGGGTTGGAGAATAGTAAATCGATCCACAAGGTTCAGGTATAATTAGAACGCGAGTAATTCGTTAGATACTATTTTAAACTTACTAAGTCTAAGATTTATCCTGGGTCTGGTAAGAGGAGGGTTCAAGTGAAGGATGAATAACCGAAGTTCTTCACTGTTTATACTAATTTGAATGATTAGTTTTGTTGAAAAATTTCTCTTAGGCTTGGGTTTTTTGGAAGGGTTGGATAGTGAATCGACGTTTGAGGTCGTTAGACACTTGCTAAGTGGGTGGGGGAGAACAAAATTGTTCTTTTTGATCTAAGAATAGGCCTTGATGATCAGGTTTTTGAATTTAGTGAAATAGGAAATTAATTAAGATCCAAGGATAAGCCTTGCTGATCTGATTTTTAAAATTAAATGAATTTAAGTTTAAAATGGTTTAAATTTGTTTAAGAAAAACATTTAGTTTTTTTTAATGATATTAGTGAGCTTATGATTGCTGTTATGTTTAGGTGATGAAGCTGGGACAACAGATGATTTTATGATTACTAACAATTTATTGTCATGCTACTAATTTTTGTTTTGATTTTCAATAAATATTTTTCAAACATGTTTTATATAAGACTGCAGAATTTAAGAAAACGATCTGGGATCTTTTTATCAATCGTTATTGTATTTTAATAATTTTGTTTAGCGCCTGAAATGATTATGAAGATTGACTTCAAGATTTTATGTTTGCAAATGAAAATCTAAATTCATTGCTAATAAGATTCTAAATATAAAATTTTGTGTTGGCTTTTGCCGTACAATCATATAACTATATGGTAAGTTTCTACTTTGTCGTATGTCGTCTCTTGTTCGAGGTCTTCTTACGATTCCGGGTAGTTCTGTTATCGTTCGGAATATCGGCTCTGATCTATTGAGTCGTAGAGACATTTCGATTAAATTATCATCGTATAACATTTTTAAAATGTTTTGTCTAAATTCTAATCTATTTTTGGTTAAATCTAAGCTATTAAGGTCTTATTCGAGACTTATGGTCGCACCAGATGAGTTAGGACCGATGTGGTTAACTCATAGAGTAATTTCGGATAGGGTACACCGTCTACTCGTCACGCTATCTTATTTTCGGCCGGATAGATTCGTGCAGCTTCTTAGTCTAATACCGATCCTAATCTTACTCTTATACTTTCTAGTCTCAGGGTGTTTAACTAGTCTCTGCTAGGCTCAATAGATCTAGAGTATACTGGTTTATTGCGGCTGCTGAAGTTCTCTTGGAGAGACAACTAATTTCTAAGTTAAATTCAAATCTCTCTGGTGCTGAAATTACAAGTAATTTCAGCACTTACAAATAAGTGGGTTGTTAGTTAGATGGATCATGATTGGTTAATATCAAATACTTTAACGTGGTAAAATATCTAATTTATCCAATCATAAAATATAGTTTAGATCAGGTTCCAATACATTTCCCATATATGGAAATCGTTTGATTAGCAATTGCATTTTCAGAAAAAAAAATTTAAGTCAAAAAAACATGACAAATCATGCAACAGTTAGTCTAAAAATCACAAAAAAACAGTGAATAGAAATGAATTTTGAAACATTTGATACGTTTTTAATGAAAACATGAACTTTTTAAAAGACAAGAGTCTGGTCATGGATTTGCTAATATACCCTCGGTATATTCGTTTGTTTTCCAATTGTGTGTTGATAATGATAGCATAGCATCATAGCTTTTGTTTGATAACTTGTTATGAGTTATCTTTTCCTAGTTTTCAAAAAATTAATTTTTTAAAATGAAAACAAGCTTCTCTCTCAAGAGTTGAGGAGATTCGTCTGTAGAAAATAGAAAATTTCAGGTTCCAACTTTTTAAAACTTCTGATATTTCTCAAGTTTTCTTCCCTGTTAAGAGATTGCACATCTTAGGGGGTGAGCGTAAACGCAAAAACTGTTTTAAAAGTTTTTGAAAAACGTTTGTCATACAATTTTCATTTATGAAAAAATGCTTGTTTTACAATTTTCACGTGCGGAAAAATATTTCATTACGAGGTCAAGCTGTGCACTGGATAGGCGGATAATTTTTGTGTCTGTATGTTCCTGGATTCCAAAAACTAATCTTTAATTATGTTCCAAAATGTAAGTAAATTCCAATCACAAAAATTCCGTAGATTCTGCGTACACATGAGTTTAACTTAAATTTTTTCGGCACATTTGTTGTGTTGTGGATTCCGCAAAAAGCGAAAAAAGCTAGTTGTTTTGAATTCCGCAACTGTATGTGGATTCCGCAAATGTACGCGGAATCCGCAAATGTAAGTGAATTCTGCAAATTGTAAGTGGATTCCGAATTTTGTTCAATACTAAACTTGCATGAACAATTAAATACTGAGCTGGAATTCTTATCTATAACAATGTGGATTTTAAAAGCAAAGATTTAACCATTGTCAGCGGATTCCACGAACAAACCTAAAAACATTGGTTACCTAAATCGTCTCTTAGTATTTTGGAAACACACCGAATAATTTCAATATTTGGAGTCATTGATTTGAGGGTGTATGGAAATACAAAACGATGCATATTACCAAATTAAGTCAGTAATCGGGATTGCGTCAATCCAAGATACTGATTTTGGAAGCATAACGCCGAATAAATTTAGTAATTGCAGTCATTGGGTTGAGAGTGTATGCAAACACAATACACAGCATATCGCCAAACTAGGTCAGTAGTTGGGGTTCCATCGATCCCAAATACTGGTCAGTTTTTGGGATTGATGGAATCCCAAAAACTTGAATATTATGAAGGAATTATGGAATAAATTCATTATTTGGAGTCATTAGGTTGAGAGTGATTGGAAACCCAACGCATAGCAAATCGTCGAGTTAGTTCAGTATTTGGGACTTCATTGATCCCAAATACTGGTCAGTAATTGGGATTCCATTAATCCTAAACACTGTTTTTTTTTCTAGTAAGTTTTTCTTCTAGTAAATTTCTATTCTAGTGAAATCAAATCAAATGATTTAAAGATATAATTTTAAAGGCTACTACAGAAATACATATATGTAAGCGGAATCCGCAAACAAAATGCGAAATCCACTAAAAATTTGGCGGATTCCACTTACACTTTGCGGATTCCGCTTACAGGTCCGCAACAGCTCAATTTAACTATATACATGTCTTATTGTTTGTTTGTGGACTTACAAACTGTTTTGGATTCTGCAAGTTCGTCTATTTTTGGAGCGATTTTGAGCGCAACAGTGTTTTAAGTATTTGTTTGTGGAATCCATTTGAAACTTGAACTTTAATACAATCTTACGCTTTCAATTTTCGAAATACTTTTTTGAAAAGTTTGAAAATTATTTTAAAAAAAAACACATTGTTACTATCCTTTTTAGATTATAATGCTTCTTTCGCTGTGTAGATTACAATTTTCCCTCTCTGGTGAGATATTAAAATTAAAATATAAGTAAGAAAAAACTGATCTAAAGCCTTAGAAAATGATGCAAGGAAAAAAGAAAAAAGCTCAACAATTTACGATTGCTAATTAGAATGAATGATATTAAACGCACGTTCAGTGAAATTGTTACAAAAAATGTTTTAGACCGTTGCTCCTATTACATACAGGACTTCTTTCTTTATTTGCTTTGTAAGCACTATGAGATGAATAAAACGTGCTAATTTTTAAAAAACTATAAGGTGAATTTTCAATTTAAGCGCGTCTTTAGTGAAACCTTACGGTATTTTTGCACCAAGTTTGCTTCCTATTAGCGGACTTAGTCAGTAAACAATCCAGTGAACATATAGGCCGTCTGATCTTTTTTTGAGTTGATTAGGAGATTTAGCGACTGAGCGGATTCCACTTACAATTCCACTTCCAGAGCGGATTCCACTTCCAACAAAACGCGGATTCCACTTACAATTTGCGGATTCCACTTATACTTTGCGGATTCCGCTTAGGTCCGCAACAGGTCAATTTAACTATACACATGTCGTATTGTTTGTTTGTGGACTTACAAACTGTTTTCGATTCCGCAAAAACGGTTGCGGATTCTGCAAATTCGTCTATTTTTGGAGCGATTTTGAGCGCAAAAGTGTTTTGAGTATTTGTTTGTGGAATCCATTTGAAATTTGAACTTTAATACAATCTTACGCTTTCAATTTTAGAAATACTTTTTCGAAAAGTTTGAAAATTATATTAAAAAAAACACATTGTTACTATCCTTTTTAGATTATAATACTTCTTTCGCTGTGTAGATTACAATTTTCCCTCTCTGGTGAGATATTAAAATTAAAATATCAGTAAGAAAAAACTGATATAAAGCCTTAGAAAATGATGCAAGGAAAAAAGAAAAAAGCTCAACAATTTGCGGATTCCACTTATACTTTGCGGATTCCGCTTAGGTCCGCAACAGGTCAATTTAACTGTTGCGGACCTAAGCAACAGTTAAACTGTTGTGGACCTAAGCAACAGTTAATAGGATAATAAACGCACTCTCAGTGAAATTGTTACAACAATTGTTTTAGACCGGTAATCCTATTACATACAGGACTTCTTTCATTATTTGCTTTTTAAGCACTATGAGATGAATAAAACGTGCTAATTTCTAAAAAAATGTAGGATGAATTTTCAATTTAAGCGCGTCTTTAGTGAAACTTTACGTTATTTTTGCACTAAGTTTGTTTCCTGTTAGCGGACTTAGTCAGTAAACAATCCAGTGAACATATAGGCCGTCTGATCCTTTTTTGAGCTGATTAGGAGATTTAGCGACTGAGTTCTAACAAAGAGACATATACTGAAATTACTTAGGGCAATGCGAGGATAAAGGGCCCTAAAGGTGATTACCTTTCGTTTGAGGTCTTGTTTAGGTTAAAAAACTTGTCCACACCTACCCGCATTCTTTGTTATGTTTTCATTAGTGGTTCAACATTCGTTCGGGAGTTGGATTCGAATGTTCGTCAGCAACCTTCGATTCTTCGTCGAACGCTCAAACATTCGAGATTTCATTGGGTTTTTCCGTATGCTTGAGAAAAGAGCTGACAATCAGTATTTAATTGAAAATTTTCCAATTTCCATGCAGATTATTTTACAGAATCTCCGCTACGTAATGCCCTTTTAGTGGTGAGAACGTTTCCATCCCGGCTGAAACCACAATCAGATGGGGTAATCGAGAATAGTATGCAGAAAATTTTCCTCGCCATAGTAGTGAGTCTTGGATACTGAGTTAGGACTGGGGCGTAACTCATAGAGTAATTTCGGATAGGGTACACCGTCTGCTCGTCACGCTATCTTATTTTCGGCCGGATAGATTCGTGCAACTTCTTAGTCTAATACCGATCCTAATCTTACTCTTATACTATCTAGTCTCAGGTTGTTTAACTAGTCTCTGCTAGGCTCAATAGATCTAGGGTATACTGGTTTATTGCGGCTGCTGAAGTGCTCGGGAGAGTCCAACTAATTTCTAAGTTAAATTCAAATCTCTCTGGTGCTGAAATTACAAGTAACTTCAGCACTTACAAATAAGTGGGTTGTTAGTTAGATGGATCATGATTGGTTAATATTAAATACTTTACATTGGTAAAACATTTAATTTATCCAATCATAAAATATAGTTTAGATCAGGTTCCACCCATCCGGGTTTTACAGTGTTTTTTAGAACAGTTCTTCTGTAGTTCAAGGATGGATGATGGACGTTGGTATTTGGCGAACATCACAATTTTCTTTCGCTTCTCCTTGTGACAACGACTGAGTCTTTGCAACAAAACCAATTCTGATTTCAGAATGGTTGGCTATGTCAGGTTTTTCTGTTCTTCAGGGAGAACTTCCTTTGTATCTGATCTAGCTTGGGAATGGCGTGGAGATTGTGCGTGGAGGGGATGCCTGATTACTCGGATCTGTACGTATACTTGAACATCGAGGTGGTCATTGGTCTAGTTCAATGAAGTCCTTTTCTGCGAAGTCAAGTCGTACTCTAAATCCTTTGAGTTGTGATTGTGAGTGGCATATCGATTGTAGTTGGTCATTCTCTCTCGAGTGTAGTGAGGTCGTCTTGTCTTTTGATGTTCGTCCTTGGTGTTGTATTCTGATCTATATATTGCATCATGTGATTTTACATTTTATAAAACTTTTATTAGTTTAATATTTTTTAATCATGATTTTAGTTAGTTGTTTTCACAAAAGCTTTTTGTTTTAGTTCGGTTATTTTGAAGAGTTACTCACCCTTGAGTAGCTCTTATTAAAAATGAAGGTGTGGTCACAAAGCGTGGATGTAGCACGGTGGGTTAGGCCGGCTATAGAGCATGCTCAGGACGTCCTTTCCTGGTGGGTTAGGCCAGGTGTGGGAGTATGATTTCATGCGGTTTTTGTGAGGGGTCCTGTTATGTGACAACGTTTTATGTTGGGTTTGTTGTGGTTTTACTTATGTTTCTTTGGTTGTGTCCTTTTTTCAAAAATCAAATTGTTTGTGGTATGGGTTTGTCTTTCGACTTTTTTGTGTTTTATTATTTCTTTCTAAGACTTTATAATAGTCTTCAAAAGAATAAATTATCCAGTTTTAAACTGGGTTAATCCGGTTTGGGTACCGTTGGTTTCCTTTTCTTAGTCATGCTGTTATTCTATGATTTGTGGTATTTAGTAAGCTGCGTTGGTTAGTTTTGTTTAGTATATGATTCCTCTCCAACCGGGTTAAAGGAAAGTTTGAAACTTGTTATCGTGTGTTAGAGTTATTGAGTGTGAAAACTTGAAACTGAAATTCATTATTTTAAACAATTCTTCGTGGGCGAGCTGTGCGAGTATGGATAGAATTTCTGTGCGAGTGAATGAAAATATCAAAAGGTTAGTACTGCAATTGCATTTTATTAATTTACTGCATAGAATTTGGAAATTTACTGCTAGTAATGGGGGAATTTTAAGATACAAATTTTCATCATATGTAGATTTACTGCTTTTGGGGGAAAATTTTATAAATTAATTTACTGCATTGGTATTGAATTTATAAATTTATATGTGTAAGAGATTAATAGAATTTTGGAAATTTGTTTGATGAAATTTGCGATTTTTATTTGTCTTTTGTGGTTTTTGTAGGTGATCGTCGGATGAAGGCTAAAAATCTAAAGAAAACATGAATAAAGAATGGTGAGTTTTTTCAATATTTTAATTAGTTAGTAATATTCATTTAATTCATACTTACCTGTTAGTCGTCGGGGAAAAAACCGTGGGGGAAGATGTCGTGAATTAGTTCTGAAGTTGTGAGTAGTTTAGCTAATATGCGGATGATATTTTTAGTTTGAAGTAGTGGCCAAAGCAATTGAAGTGCCTTAATAGTGGTTAGTTCTTCAGTGCCTACTGCAAACTCATAAGGTGTGTTTTGGATTAAGTTATATAACTTGTGGTTAAATTTAGTGTTGTGGATGAATTCTAAAATGGGGATTTCTATAGGCTGTACAAACTCGTGCGGGATAAGGAAGGGTCGGGATTCTTCTGCGTTGAAGGTCTTGGTGATGGGGCAGAAAATATACATTTGGGTTATGGGGTCATAATTACGAAGAATACCATGAAGGTTAGTGTCTTTAATACAATATGTGAAATTTAGGAAATATGGTGAAGTGTATTTTGAATTGATGAATTGGAAACGATGGTGTGGTTGTCTAGAGGGTGTGTGGAGGTCAAAGTGATTTTGGATGAAACGATAGTAACTGTATGTATGTGTTTGTTTAGTTCGCAACATAATATCGTGTGAGCAGTGTAAATCTCTTTCGTGTGGTGCAAGGAAATGAAAGGTTAGTGAGAAGATTTGGAAGCGTTCTTTAAAACTTTCGTATGCTTGTGTGCTTGTTAGTGCTTCTGAAATAATGTGATCAAACTTTCGGTCAAAGATGTTTAGTGTAAATACATATGGTGTCTTGATGAAAAATTTCTCGGTGATTTGTGGGTTAGCGAAGCGATCGTCGTCTAAGAATTGATCTTGGTTAGCTCTGATGATGTTGTGATCGTAGTATTCTAGTGTATATTCATTAGCTCTAGGTGCAGTGTGTATTTTTAGTGATTTTTTATATCCTACGTAAGTAAATTGTCTAGCGGTGAGTGGTGTAGTTAGTCGATATAGCATGTCTTTGTTTCGGTCTATATCGATGGATGTGTTGGTTAAAGGTAAGCAAAGAGGGTTAGTGAAATGATAGTATGAGGTCCAAGAGAGAGTGGGCATTAAAACGTATTCGTCTACAAAGTTGCGTGTTTCGTTAGCGTCATGAGGGGTGTTTAAGGTGTATTGTGGAAATGAGGGTAAAGTGATAGCTAAAAATTCTCTAGTGTTAGTATGCTGGGGGTGGTTGATGTATTCACGGGCTGTTCCTGGTTTTGCTGGGAAAGGATGGTTGGGGAACTTTCTTTTAAAAGTGCGGTAAGCTCTATTAGTGTTGAGTGAGGATTCAGTTGATGTGGATGATGGTGCTAATGATTCAGTATAATTTGAAGAGGGTGTAGGGGGATTGGATGAATTTGTAGTGGAGGAGATTTGGTTTATGGTCGGGGTGTTAAGGTGGTAGGGTTGTTGTTGGAGGGTAATAAAATTGTCTAGCTCTGGGGAGATTCGGGGGGTATCTGGAGATGATTGGTCAGAGTGGTATGAGGAGTAGGTTGGGGTAACTTGGGAAGCATAAGAGGGTGTAGGAGTGATGGGGTCAGGGTTATTTGACAATATGGGTTGAAAGGGAGGTTGAGAAAAATGAGAAGGTTTATGGAAATTATTGGATGGAGATGGTTCTGAGTCGGCAAATTCATCGGGGGTTTCAATATTCGGGTTATTTAGCTGTGAGATGGAGTATAAAACTGAAATTTGTGAGTTAGTGTCGGAATTCATGCCTGATGTTACATTGCTAGATGGAAAATCGGGTGGCGGAAAAGCAAAAAGTGGGATTATTGGGATTGAAGAGGTAAGGTTGGTTGGATGGGAATTTGATCGATGGAGTGATCCAAGTTGGCGGCTCATCGTGGGCTAAAAAAATTATTATTTTGAGATTGAAAAGCGGTGGTATGGGGTTGTTCAATAATTTGTTCATAAGTATTATCATCTTGTGGTGGATGTGTCACTATATGTTGGACGGGACTTTGTAATGTGGTGAGTCGAAAATTTGGATTATGTGTGATTGCTAAATTTCTAAAATTTCGCGGGGCTAGGGATAGTGGATGGTTATTTGGTAGGGGTGGTAATTGTGGTGCCGTTGGCTGTGTGTCTACATTGTTATGTTCTTCGTCGTATGTATTTTGTCGTGTTGTTATTTTTGTGTTATATTCTTTTATTTGTGCGTCTAAAAGAATTTTGTTTATAGATGTGGAAAAGATTCCAAAAAATCCTGCAAAGAGTATGCGTGCTACGCTTGCTTGTCTGTTTACTTGTGTGTGTATAGCACATGTATTGTAGATTCCTTTTAAGAGTGAGAAAAGAAATCCAATAAAGTTAAACATTGCGTATAAAATAGTCAATTTTTCTAAGATGTAGTAGGGCCATCCTAGAAAATCTAGGATCTCATTTTTGAGTGTAACAAAGCTAAAAATGTTAATTGGTGATATATCTTGGGGACGGTATTTTTCGCCGTTTAGATATATATAATCTTTAATGTCTTTAAAATATCCGCTATAGTCTTGTGTGTAGATATCGGCAAATCCTGCGGTTTCTGCAAGTTTGCGTAAGTTTTGGTCAATTGATTGTCTTTGTATAGTGTCCATTTGTGTTAGTAACTCTTGGAATTGTTGTGTTCTAATGTGATGTTGAATATCTGATTTTGAATAGATTCCTATTGATTGTAAGTCTATATTTGGGTTTCGAGCGATAGCGCGAATGCTTTCTGGTGAAAATTTTTTGAGTGATTGCATTAATGTGGGGTATGGAGTGAGAAGATAATATTTATTTTCATCAGGGTTTAGTTGTACTACATTGTGGCTATTTTCTGATCCACATGGGACTGCGGTATCCCAGAAATAGGTTCTTCGTGAAAGTGTATCCACGAAATGTACTTTATTCTTATAAAAGATAGGGATTCTTTTATAACATCGTTTATCTTCAAAAACGTATAGTGGTGATACTTTTTTAGTACAAGTATAAAACCATAAGATGTTTCCTTCATAGTCTAAAAAATTTGATCTATTTCCTGATAATAAATATCCTGCGTAGGGTATTTTTAATACTGCTAGTGCAAGTGATTGTAATATTTGTGTTCGTTCTAATTCGCATAGTTGATGTAGTGTTTCTAATTCGGAGAGTGACATTTCTTGAAAAATGCGGCTAATTGTATAGTCTAGTTTCATATCCAAATGAATATCATAGTGGATATTACCAAAATATGTGGTATTCATTAGTGATAATTCTTGTAAGCGTGTGCTTCTGGTATCATAAGGTTTTAGATGTCCACCAGGTTGTCCGTTGCTTTTTTCAAAATTAACTGGTATATAGGATGTTCCTTCGTTTAGAGGATGACCTGTGGCATATGGGTCGATTTTTACTTTTCCAGTGGTCATGTCGAATCCTTTTTCATATTCAACTAAAATTTCAGAGTATTGTGTTCTGTGAAGTGGATTTCTGTATTTACATGCAAGTTCTGTTTCTTGATATATTTGAAAACGTGTCAATTTATTTTCTATGTTATCTATGTTTCTAAAATCGGAACTTAGTTTTCGTGATGGATGGACTTGTTCGTAAGGAATTGATTGTATGAAATATTTTTCGTGAAATTTTATCATACGAGCGTGTATTTTTGCTACTTGAAATGTTGTACATGTGTCTTCGGGGAACCAAACAATTGTTGCTTGTGTTCTTGTTGTAGGGTCGCAATATCCTTGATCGTTTTTACAAGGTAGTCGGATTCCTTGATAGATCATTGTATTATCAGATAAATCTCGTGTGAGTTGTATTTTTTCGAGTTGTATTTTCCAATCGAAAAACATTATTTCTTGGTATCCTTTATTTTTTGTGTCTGCTTTGCAGTTTGATGGGTTATTTATACCAATGTGTGGTATCCAGTGTTTATCATGTAGGTCATATGTTAATCGTCCGTGTGCGCCGTTATACGGGTATTTTTCGTCTAGTTTTATATGTCCTTGGTGTCTTTCAAGTTGTGATTGATGTACAGAGTCTGAAAAAACTTGAAAATTAACTAATTTTCTTTGGGAATTTTTATTTTGTGTGATGTTTAGTCTAAGTAGTTCATTTTTACAATCGTCGGGATTGAGATGTAAAAGACGTTCTATATTACTTTGATAGAATGATTCATGGTCAAGTCGGTTTTTGTTTCCGTTCGAGACTTGTGAACAATGTACTTTCTTTTCGGAAAATGTTGCTGTGAATTTATAACCTGTAACTGTTGTAGCTCGGGCTTTTGAGTAGAGTGTTGCTATTATATCTGTGGTTTCTATAGCTTGTGGTTCTGTTTCACATTGTGATACTTGATTGATTGCATATTTATGTAGTGTTTTTTGTTCATTTTCTTCGCAATCGTAATGTGTTACTAATAAATCTTGTGGTCCTGTACGAGGGGAAGGGTTTATATTTTGATTTGAGGTTATTAGGAAAAGGGTTTGGAGAAAAATTAATAATTTTAGAATATACATGTGTATGATAATCCTGAGTATGGATTATAAAATGTAATGTAACCAATTGTGTTTTTGGTGTATCTGTCGTATTTATATATTACTTCGGTAGTTATAAACGGTGGTGGTAGTGATTGAGCTGTTATGTTAGGTGGATTTAATGGGTAGGGATGTTGGGTAATATTATTTAACTTAACTGTGATCTCAAATTTTAGTTGTAAACTGTTTTGTTGGAGTATTTGAATATTGTGATCACGGATATCGTTGTGAATATCCTGGCGATATTGTAATCTATTAAGTGCCCAGTTATGAAGGCGGTTACTTTCTTGATGTTGTCCAAATAATGGTGGAGGTGCTGTGAATGTATTCCAATCTAATCTTAAAGGAATATTTACTGAAGATTGTTCTCGATATCTGGCGTCGAGATTATTTGGAAAATTTAAGTTAAAGGGTAGTGGTGAAAATTGACTTGTTGATGGTGTTGATGGTAGTGATAGTGTTTCTGGTAGTGATGAGGATGTTGTTGTATCCGTAGAAATATCTATGGGGTCATTGGCTAAATTTGGTTCACCTTGTGTAAATGAATGTGTAGTCCAATATGGTAGTCGTGATGTTAGGTTTGGGGGGTTAAAAGGGTTTTCTCGTATTTGTTCAGATGTTGGTGTTGAACCTAAGTAGTCTGAAGGTAGACTTGAAGTGCTTCGTTGTGAAAGAAGTGTAGGGGTTTCTGGTGTGATACCAGTGGTGTTTTCTGGAGTAGTTTGTGTTGGGGATTGAGGTATATCAAAATGAACTCGGGGAGTTTGAAAATTTCTATTTCGTCGAGGATGTATAATTTGTCTATTTATTTCTGCTGTGTTTTGGTTTTGACTAAGGTTTCGTATTCTACTTAGTTCTTGTGGTAGTGTTGGGTAAAGATTATATGTTGGTTCACTTAGGGATGCTTGTCGTTGAACTGGTTCTAGTGGTTCAGATAAACGAGCGTGCCGTTCTTCAAAGGTGTATGGATTGTCTTGAAAAGAAATTCGTGTAGATGTTTGAGGATTTTGAGTAGTTGAAGGTGGTGTTGGATTATCTTGGGATGATGTCGGTGAAGACTGATTTTGTGACTGTTGGGTAGCAATTTTTGATGGATTTTTGAATTGTTACTTTAGTGAGAAGATTTATGTTTATTATAATATTCTTCTAAAAAAAGAATTAGGAAAATTGTTGCTAGGGCAAATGTGATGATTGCTTTCTTTATACATTTACATATGGTCAAAATGAGGGATGATAAAAATGTTATAAAGATTACAAACAATAGAAAAATATCAGTCCTACTGAAAATTGTTCGTATCATTTAGACAAGTTGTTAAAATCGTACCTGTGGATATATTCAAGGGTTTTGGAAAGTTGGAGGTATAGTTCAATTATTGTGTAGAAAATTAAGAAAATATTACAAAAAATTATTATGATTATTAGAAAAGATTCGATGATATCAAAAAGAAAGATTATAAAGACTTGAAGTATTGAAAAAAAATGTTTAAAATTGATAAATATTTGAGCGACTGTTTGAGAGAAAAGCATTTAAGAAATGATCTCTTTGTCGAATATTTTTTGCTGTTTGAGGCGATTTTCTAGTGTGGTCGAATTATTTATTAGTTTTTTGACAAGTGGGTTGAGTTTCGTAAAAAATTGTTGGGGGCAATTTTCATGGTGACTGGGAGGTCGTCTTTTTCTTTATTTTTGTTTGTCAAATGATCCGGGGTATGGTGAGATTTTTATACTTTAGGCTAATTAAAATCTTCATTTTGTGACTTTAGGCTAAGTTATCAAATTTGTTTTGGGGGTATTCGTGGTCTGAGTTGGGGAAATATTGTTGATCTTTGGGTTATTAGATAAGGGAGGGGTACGGTATTATGGTGATATTTATTTTAGCTGTCAAGTTGGAGTGGTTTGCTTATTTTTGACCTGGAGGTTGTAAAGTTATAGTTAGAGATGTGCCTGGAGTTCTAGATTATTCGTCTAATTGATCTTAGTTTGAGTTAGAGAAAGTGGCGGATTGGATGAATCCTATTGGTCTATTTTGAACTAGAATTATTGCGTACTTGTGAGCATGTTATTTTGAAAAATGGAAATGAAAAATGTTACGGAGGTTTCAAGATTGTGAAGTATAAAATTTTAAAATTACTTTTTAAATTCTACTTTCTTTAATATTTTAGATTGGGGGATGAACATTTTGTAGTTTTTACGTGGTTGATTTCGGAGTCTTGTTGTCTTTCTATGTTCTGATTTGTCTATTTCTTCTTGGGGTATTATTTGTTCTGTCATTTTTCTATTTTTTCTTTGTTTTGGAGATTCTTTATGGTTTTGTGTATTGTTTTTGGTAGCGATTGGTTTTGTGTTTTGATTTTCGGTGGGGTTATCATTTTGTTCTGTGTTTTTCAGATGTGGTTCGTTTTGAATAATTTTTAATCCTGTGAAAGAATATAATTGGGTTAATTCGCGGAGTGCGTATTCTTTTGGGTAATAAGGTAATAGGTTGTTTCGATGCTGAACGATTTCTTTTTTGTTTGAGTCGATAATTTTATATGTAACATCTGTGGGTTTTGCAATTATTTGATAGGGTCCTTTTCGGAGGGGTTGTAATTTTTTAGAAATTCCTTTTTGAGTATTAAAATTAGGTATTAAAACAAATGTTCCAATTTTTAAATCGGAAGCTGGTGTAAAACGTGAATTGATTTGTTCATTTATATTTTGTCTTTGTAATAATTTTTTTGTTATTTTTTGGTAAATTTCATTGTGTTTCTTATCTCTATTTAAAATCCATTCGGTGTGTGTACCGGAGGCTAATTTAAGGATTTGTGGGTGATGAAAATGATCTTCATCGTGCGTATGTAATGGTAGGTTATAACAAATTGAGTCTTTATTTGGTTGACAATAACCTTGTGCGTTTTTATGGGAATTTGCTGTAAACATTATTGGTTTGCGTGGCTTTTGGTTGAAAACCATTTCGTATGGTGACATTCCTAAAGTTGTCGTGATTTGTGAATTATATGCTAATGGAAATAATTTTACATCTGCTGACCATTCGGTATATTTGGTATCATTTCCGTTGATGATACATCTAAGATATTCTTGTAGTGAACGGTTCATACCTTCGACTAAGCCGTTTGTCCAAGGTGCATGAGATGTACGTGGTTTGTGTTTAATGTTGTATAAATGACATAGTGTTATTATTTCATTATTTATGAATTCTGTACCATTGTCTGTGACTAAAATTTCTGGTAGTCCAAATTTTGCTATCCAGTGTTCATAGAGTGTTGTGTATGCGTAATAAGCGTTACAATGTGGTACTGGATTAAGTGCTACATAATGTGTAAATGCGTCAACAATTACCATAATGTAGGAGTTTCCTTCTGATGAGGGTGAAATTGGTCCTTTAGTATCAAATGAGATACGGTGATTAAAGTATAAACTTTGTCCTTTAAAATCTTGTTTTTGTGCTATTTGTTTTTGATTTGGGTAAGGTTTATTTAATTGACATACTATACAATCATTGCATAGTACTTTTATCCAAATTGGTGCATTTGGGAAGTAAAAATTTTGTATAAAATTTGAATATGTTTTTTCTGATCCAGAGTGTCCTTTAATATTTTGTGTATGTGAAATATTAAAAGCTATAAGAATCATACTTATAGGGAGACAGGGAACTGTAGATTCATTTAGGTTATACTCTAAAAGGTCTGTTTCTTCGTTAATTGTTGTGTTGTTAAATTTGCGAAAGTATCGGAGGAGTGTTTTATTTCCTAGAATGGTTGAATCTGCTTTGATAGGTTTAGTTTTATATTTATGCCATGATTTCAGTTGTCGAATTACTGGGTCAAGGTTTTGATATTGTTTCAGTGTTGAAATTGTAATTGTTTCTGTTGGGGGGAGAAAAATGTTTTCGATTTCTAATTTAGATAAGGGTATTGTATCAAGTGGGTCGTGAAGGTCAAAAATTTGATTTATTGTGTATTTTGAATCATTTGTTTGTGGTCCTGATAAATTTATTTTATCAGTTAAATCTTCTTTTTCAATTAGTGGAAAATGGTCTTTTTTAGGTAGGTGTTGTTTTGTTCGTTTTTGTTGGGTGTTATTTTTTATCCATTGAGAATATGGAATTGGTTTAAAAGTTGATGTTCCAAGTAGGTCAACTTCATAATGATTATTTTGACAATCTAAATAAAGTGGGAAATGTTGTAAATTATTTATTTGTGATTGTTCAATATCAGTTTTTACTGCATATTTGCATTCTAATCGGGGTGATGTTTCGTTTTCTGCAAGGTAGAATTTTATATTTTTGGGTATTTCAACTGTTGTTTTTCGTGTAAGTAATTCAGGTGGTGTATTTCGACTTAAGGTGTCTGGTAATGCAAGATTTTTTCCTGCAGTCCAAACTATATGTAAGTTTGGAAATTTCATTAGAATTAGTTGAAATCTGTAAACTCGGTGGTTTGGGTTAGATTTCTGTGTGAAGAGAAAAATGATTGGTTTGTGATCTGTGAATAAAACTGTGGGATGTTTTGATCCAAGTATCAGAAATTCATATTCTGTAAGTGTATAGATTATGGCTGTACATTCTCTCATTAGAGTTGAGAGTCGTAGCTCTGCTTGAGTGAATAATCGAGAATTTGCTGATATGAGGTTCATTTTATTTGTACCATTATGTGATTGTAATAATGCTGCGCCGATGCCAAAGTTCGAAGCATCGCACATTGCATAAAATGGTTGATCAGGGTCTGGAATTGTGTTTGAAATTTGTTCAGTTAAAAGTTTCTTTATTTCTTCGAATCGTGTTTGATGTTCTGTATTCCATTCAAAGTTGTTTTGTTGTCTAAGGATGTTATAAAATGGTCGTAGGTATAATTGCATTTTATAAACATATTTACTTAAAAAGTTTAACATTCCAAGGAACTCTTGGATTTTCTTTTTATTTGTTGGTGGTTGAAGTTTTTGAATAGCGTCAATGCGTGATTTCAGTGGAGTGATTGTTTTTCTTTCTATATTATGTCCTAAGAATTTAACTCTAGTCAAAAAGAAGTGTGATTTATCGGGGGCGGCCTTCAGATTTTCGTTCTGAAGTATTTGGTGATATGTTTCTAAAACTTTGAACATTTCGTCTTTTGTTTGTGATTGCATAAAAACATCGTCTAAATAGGTGATTGCGTTTTTCTTGAGTATCAGTGGTCTAAAAATTTTGCTCATAAAAGCTGAAAATGCTGCTGGTCCTATGGATATTCCATAGAATAAGCGGTTAAATTCATATTGTTGGTTTCCGATAACAAATTGTGTTAAACGTCGTGATTGTTCATCTAGTGGCATTTGATTGTATGCACTATTCATATCGGCGGTTGTGAAGTATTTGCCGTTTATTTTTGTTAAAATAACTTGTATTGGTTCAATGGGCCAATTACATTTTGATTCATCTATGAGTGAATTGAGGTATCTAGCATCGAGAACGATTTTTAATGATTCTCCTTTAGCTAGAATGATAACGGGGTTGATGAATGTGTTGCCTTTTGGTTGTTCTTCTTTGTTTACTGGTGATATAATATTGTATTGTTCTAAAATATCGAGTAATCTGTTTACTTTATCATGTAAGTGAATTGGTACTTTACTTGCTCTTTGTTTTTTGAAAACTGCGTCAGGTTTTAATGGGAGATGTAGTGATGAACTTATTTTACCAACATCGAATTTTGATGTTGCATAGACTGATGAATATTTAATTAGCTGTTTGGCTAATTTTTCGAATTCGTCTTGTGTTATTTGTGAATGTTGGAAGTTAAACATTGTTAAGAATTTTTGTTGATGCTCTGTGTAATTACTTATGTTGAATGTAGGTTTGAAATATGGAGTTTTTGTGAAATAATCCGTGTTTCTGTTTTCGTTACTTATTATATTATTTATAGATAATTCTTCATTAAGAATTGTAGATTGGCATATATCTAGTAATTGGAGTATATTATTTACGCGATAGGCTTTTTCGTGTATTGGTGTTATTGTAGCGTTGGTTTCACAATATCCTAGAAGTCCTAAAGGTAATGTTACTTGGTAAGGTGTGTTGTTATAAACATGTAAAGAAATTATATCTGAATTCGAATTTTTCAAATATTTTATTGAAGAGATTGTGATTTTGAAAAATTTATGAATCGGTTTGAATTCAAAATCTGACATATAAAATTTTTGTTTGTTTTGTTCTTTATCATATTGATGAACTTGTTTTATTGAAAAATTATAGATGTTTCCTGATAGTGGTTTCAGGTGTTTTCTTTGTTGATTAAATATCGGATAAAATTTTGAAAAGAATGGTGGTTGTTTATTTAATCTTTGAAAAAATGTTAATGATGTTTCTTTTGTTTTTGTATATTTATCTTTGATTAATATTTTACTATTTATTATGTTAATTGTTGGTATATACTTTGAAATAAATGGTATTCCAATGATATTATATTTAATATCAGTGATATGGAATATTTGTTTGAATGGTTTATTTAAAATTTTGCTTTGCTCTATTGTTCTGGTAGGGAGGAGAAATAATTGGATTTTTCCGTAGTTTATCAATGTTGATCCTTGTGCTGTTGCTAGCTTGCTGGAGGTTTCCAGAGGTGTTAGCTTTGGGTGTAAGGATTTTATTTCATTCCATGTGGGAATGTTTATTATGTTTGATTCTGCTCCTGAATCAATTAAAAAATCTATTTCAAGGTCTGGTGGTTGAAATTCTTTATTTCTTGGGCTTTCTAAGAGAAATGGTATTGTCCAAATTTTTTCTTTGGGTTGTTCTTTTTGTATATTTTGGTAGATGTGGTTTGTATTCAAGCATTTTGTTTTGGCATTTTGATCTGGTTGTGCTGTAGTATTTTTTGCATTTGTTTCTTGCGTTGTTGGTGTGGAATTTATGGGTGTAGTGTAATGATTTTGAAGAAATTCTGATTGATTTTCATATATATGTGATGGAAAGGGTTGTTCATATATAACAGATTCATAGTCATTTTCGACTTTTATCATATTGATAGCAAGAGTGTTTTCAGTATCACTTTCTGAATCTGATGATGTACAATTTATTTGATTGAGTTGTAACGTATCGGTTACTGTGTCATCAATACCTGGGGGGTCTGATGTTGTTTCTGGATTAGATTGTACTTGATTGATTTGTCTTTGATGTTTAGGTGTACTGCTTCTATGACGATTATTAGATGTATTATAGTGATTATTATTTCGGTGTGGTGATTTGGAATAATTTCTGTAACGATTATTATAACTTGGGTGTCGATTTTGTGAATTATTTCGCGATCTGTTTTGATAATTGCTGTTTGGTCTGTTATAGTTCGATCTATTATATGAGTTATTTCTTGATCGATTGTTTGGGTAATTCTGGTTTCGGTTGTTTGAATAACTTCTATTTCTATTATAGGAGTAGTTTCTATTCCTATTGTATGATGAATTTCGTGATTGGTTGTTTGGATAGTAGTTATTTCTTGGTTGGGAATTAGATCTAGAAACAAATCGTTGTGTATTCGAATTTGATCTGGAGTAGTTATTTCTACTATTTGGTCTATTGTAGTGATTTTGTGATGAATTATACGTGTTTCTTCGTTCTGGTGATCTTCCTCTATAACTTGGGTTATATGGGGATTGATTTCTTGTATAACTTGTATTGTTCGGAAGTGGCTTTCCTGAACTGTTGTTGCTGTATACATTTTTGTTTGGTAGATTTTGATCTTTTTTCATGTATTGATAGAATGATTTATTTGGTTCTTTGTATTTTTGAGGTTTATTTTGACTATCTTGCTGTTTTTGTCTACATTCGGAAATACTATGTCCGTATCGTCGGCAATAATTACACCATTTTTTGAAAGATGGTTTGCCTTTAAAGTTCGGGTTCTTTTCGTAAATATTGAGTATTTCAGTGATTTTTTCAACGAGATCTGTTTCTGATTCTTGTATATTATTAATATTAGTGGGAGTCGTTTCAATTTTGTTAACGTATTGTAATTTCAGATTTTCCGTTTCTTCTAGTTTCATCGTAATTTCTGCTTGTTCTAGTTTGTCTACTAGTTTTCGAAAATCTAAATCGGGTTCTCGAATTGAAGAAGGATGGGATGCTCTCTTTTTTATTGCTATTTTCCTTAATTGTGGTGTTAAGGTCATCATTAAGATTTCTGTCATCTTAGTGTTTTTATAGTCGTGTGTATTTAGTGAATATGCTTTTCGAACTAGTGTTTCGATTCTTACTGCTATTTGCTTGATGGTTTCGTTTGGTAATCTGCGAATTTCATTACATAAAACTCTTTGTTGTTGTTTGTTTCTTTCGGAGTCAAACATTTTTGAAAATTCTTGTGTAAATCTTTTCCAGTTTGATTTTATTTCTTGAGGTAGTACTGAAAACCATTTTTGGGCTGCGCCATCTAAGGTTGTTTGTATTAACGCTGTGCGTCGATGTATCCAATTTTGATGTAGTGGCGTATTTATTGGTTCAGGTCCGATATTTAAAATCAGGTTTGCTGTTACTGCATTTAAATAGTCTTCTACAGAGTATTCGGGGTCTGTTCCTGTGAAAACCATTAAGGGTTTATTTGATGTTATTGATGATCCACCCATAAGGTATGGATTCATTGTCATTTGTAATGATTCAGCTGCATTTGGCATTTGAGAAAAATTTGAAAGTTGGTTTCTTGTTATTTCGTGTTGTTGAAGATAATACGGGAGTGGTATTTCATTTTGCATTTGTGATGGTTGATACGAGTGTGTAGTCATTGGATTTTGTTGTTGAATTGGTTGAAAAGATTGTATATTAATTGGATTTGGTTGTTGAATTGGTTGTTGATATTGTGCATCTATTGATTGTGGAGAAAAATTTCTATGGTTTGTACGTGTTTTCTGTATTCCTTGTCTACGATATTCTTGAGTATTTGGTGCAAATATATCTGGTTGTAAGAAATCTTCATCTGAGGATAAATAATCCATTTGATAAGATGTTTGTTTTTTATTTTTATTTTGTTGAAAAAATGGGTAATTTTCACTGCGATCCTGTGGAGGATTTGGTTGAAAATTATTTGAATTATATTGGGCTGTTGGGTTATCCCAGTTTCGAGGTTTTGTATATTGATTAAAATTCCTTTGTGGTTGATAATTTGTTTTTGACGGATGTGTATAATTATAATTATGGTCTGCAAAGTTGTTTCTAGTGAATGTTTTGCGTGTTTTTGATGGTATTGTCATGGGTTTGTATGTTTGGTAATCCATATGTGAATATTTAGGGGCAACCGAAGGTTTTACGGTTGATTGTAAGGTTACCTGTGTTTGTGAAGGATTTGTATTTCTTGGTGTTGTTAAATTTGGGCGTATTGGTGAAATACTTTGTTGTGTAGTTGTTGTGTGTACGATTTCTTCATTTATGAAGTGTGATGGTGTCTGGATATCTTGTTGAGTAAGATTCCTAGTTCCATTGAGGTTTTCATTGTGTATGACTGTAGAGTTTAAACTATTATTTTGTGTATCGGGTAAAAATGTATTATAGTTTAATGGTGTTGCATCAATTGTTAATGGTATTACTCTTACATAGTCTCTTATGTAAGATATTGTACCTATTGCTTGACTTGAGATTGATTGTGGGAAGCTTATAAATGCGGGATGAGACCATTCGGGGTCCCAAACATAATCTGATTGTTCTGTGATAGCGGTTTCATCGTTCGAATTTTGGGGTCTAAAATTTTTTCTTGCTTGTGCAATTAAATCAATATTGTGTGTGAAATAATCTATTATGAACCATGCTAAAATTTTTTGTAAATCGTGTCTGGTATGTTGTGAAACGTCGTCTTTCGTGAAATTTTCTTTAATGACGTTCAAATAACTAGAGAGTAGTGTGATTTCATGTCGTACTCTTAAATGTTTAGATGTGTCTGTCGGTGAGACATTTGTTAATGGTAGTTCATTTTCTAATATTGAAATATAACTATATATTATTGCGAAAACTTCATTGGTGAAAATGGAGTTTGCTCTTTGTGAGTTATGGTATTGGATGCTTTTTATATATTCTGAAAAGACTTTTGAAAATTCTAAATCGAGATCGTCTGTTTGAATAGTATATGTTCTATTATTATGGTTTGGGGAAGTGAATTCTATAGAGTAGATTCCATACTGTTGTGTTATGTTACATATATCTTTTAGATAGTGATCTATGATTTGTCTTTTGATTTTTACATCGGGGAACTCTGTTTTACATGGACTAATTCCGGGTTCAAATAAATTTATGAGTAAATTTTGACAAAATAAGTGTTGTCCTCTATCAGTATCTGCGTCTACTATAAAGGGAAAGATTTCATCATCATCTGGAGTTTCTTCACCTGGAGTGTGTGTTGAGCTCATTTTTTCGTTCGATGACTGTTAATATGTAATTATTAATGTGTCGAATTGGTTGATTCCAATTGTATAGATGTACTGGTTTGTGTTTGTACTGCTTTTTTATTCTTCTTTTTCCTCTTTGTGATGAATTTGAAGTTGTTTCTGAGTCAGAAAAATATAATTGATCGTGAAGTGGGTAATTTTTATCTACTGATTCTTTTAGTTTGTAAAGTTCGTCTAAACTGTTGATTTCTGATTCTGAAAATGCGTTTCGATTCTTTGAAAATCTTTTTCGTGTTATTTGTCTTTGTTTAGTTATTATTTTTCTCTTTAGTGTTTGTCGTTTTGTGCGAATGTATCCAACTGTTTGTGTATGAGGTGTGATTACAAGGTCGTATTTTTTGTTATCTATTTCACAATTGTGTAAAATGATTGTTTGTTTATTTCCTAGGTTTTTAAATGACATAAGGTTTAGGATGACGGATGCAAAAGGTTGTTAAATGATTTCTATTTTCTTAAACTGTTAGTTCTTACGATTTTTTGGTTAGCTTAACCTGGGTCTTTTTGTTCAGGGTTGGAGAGAAAAGTATATCGATTCCGGAGAATGATTTTACTTTCTCGTGACTAGTATAAGCTAAGGTGTTAACTTACTTAATCTTACTTAAGGGAGTGATTGTGTTCAAGGGTTGGAGAATAGTAAATCGATCCACAAGGTTCAGGTATAATTAGAACGCGAGTAGTTCGTTAGGTACTATTTTAAACTTACTAAGTCTAAGATTTATCCTGGGTCTGGTAAGAGGGGGGATCAAGTGAAGGATGAATAACCGAAGTTCTTCACTGTTTATCCTAATTTGAATGATTAGTTTTGTTTAAAAATTTCTATTAGTCTTGGGTCTTTAGAAAGGGTTGGGTAGTGAATCGACGTTTGAGGTCGTTAGACACTAATTAAGTGGGTGGGGGAGAACAAAGTTGTTCTGTTTGATCCAAGGATAAGCCTTGATGATCAAATTTAAAATGTAATGAAATAGAAAATGATTTAAGATCCAAGGATAAGCCTTGATGATCTGGTTTTAAAATTAAGTGACTTTAGGTTTTAATGAGGTTTTAAATTTGTGTAAAGGAAAGATTTAGTGTTTTTATGATATTAGTGGGTTTGATAATTGCTGTTATGTTTTAGGTGATGAAGCTGGAACAACAGGGTGATTTATGATTACTAACCATTTATTGTCATGCTACTAATTTTTATTTTTATTTTCCAATAAATATTTTTCAAACATGTTTTGTATAATACTGCAGAATTTTAGGAAAACGATCTTAGATCTTTTTATCAATCGTTATTGTATAATATTAATTTCGTTTAGCGCCTGAAATGATTTTGAAGATTTACTTCAAGGTTTTATGTTTGCAAATGGAAATCTAAATTCATTGCAAGTAGTATTCGAAATATAAAAGTTTGTTCTGGCTTTTGCCGAACTATCATATAACTATACGGCAAGTTTCTACTTTGTCGTATGTCGTCTTTGGTTCGATGTCTTCTTCCAATTCCGGGTAGTTCTATTATGGTTCGGAATATTGGCTCGGATCTATTGAGTCGGAGAGACATTTCAATTAAATTATTGTCGTATAACATTTTGTAAATGTTTTTGTCTAATTTCTAATCTAATTTTGGTTAATTCTAATCTAATAAGGTCTTGTTCGAGACTTATGGTCGCACCAGATGAGTTAGGACTGGGGCGTAACTCATAGAGTAATTTCGGATAGGGTACACCGTCTGCTCGTCACGCTATCTTATTTTCGGCCGGATAGATTCGTGCAACTTCTTAGTCTAATACCGATCCTAATCTTACTCTTATACTATCTAGTCTCAGGTTGTTTAACTAGTCTCTGCTAGGCTCAATAGATCTAGGGTATACTGGTTTATTGCGGCTGCTGAAGTGCTCGGGAGAGTCCAACTAATTTCTAAGTTAAATTCAAATCTCTCTGGTGCTGAAATTACAAGTAACTTCAGCACTTACAAATAAGTGGGTTGTTAGTTAGATGGATCATGATTGGTTAATATTAAATACTTTACATTGGTAAAACATTTAATTTATCCAATCATAAAATATAGTTTAGATCAGGTTCCAATA
>NC_087068.1:33263168-33336604 GCF_963678635.1 Symsagittifera roscoffensis
AGTCTAATACCGATCCTAATCTTACTCTTATACTTACTAGTCTCAGGGTGTTTAACTAGTCTCTGCTAGGCTCAATAGATCTAGGGTATACTGGTTTATTGCGGCTGCTGAAGTTCTCTTGGAGAGGCAACTAATTTCTAAGTTAAATTCAAATCTCTCTGGTGCTGAAATTACAAGTAATTTCAGCACTTACAAATAAGTGGGTTGTTAGTTAGATGGATTATGATTGGTTAATATTAATTAATTTACAGTGGTAAAATATCCAATTTATCCAATTATAAAATGTAGTTTAGATCAGGTTACACCCATCCGGGTTTTACAGAGTTTTTTAGAATTATCTTTCTGCAATTTGAAGGATGGATGATGAACGTTGGTATTTGGCGAACATCATATTCTTGTCCGGTTCCTCCTGTTGAAGAAGTTCCAGGACGCTGGAGTTAGGGACATACAATCGTTGTGTCGTCCTGTGACAACGACTGTGATCCCCAATGAAATCAATCTGATTTCAAAATGATTTGCTATGACGAGTTTTTCTGTATTATGTAGAGAACTTGTTTTGTGTTCAACCTCGTCTGGGAATGGCGTGGAGATCGTGTGTGGAAGGGATGCCTCGTAACTCGGATCTGTACGTATAATTGAACATCGAGGTGGTTATTGGTCTAGTTCAATGAAGTCCTTTTCTGCGAAGTCAAGTCGTACTCTAAAACTTTTGAGTTGTGATTTTGGGCGGCATATCGGTTGTGTTTATCCATTCTTTTGTTCGAGTGTGATGGGATCATCTAGTCTTTGGATGTTCGTCTTTGTTGTTGTGTATTGATCTATATACTGCAAAGTATAATTTACATTTTATAAAATCTTGTTTTCCAATTTTTTAATCATGATTTTAGTTAATCGTTTTCACAAAAGTGTTTTGTTTTAGTTTGGTTATTTTGAAGAGTTACTCACCCTTGAGTACCTCTTATTAAAAATATAACTGTGGTCACAAAGCGTGGATGTAGCGCGGTGGGTTAGGCCGGCTATGCTCAGGACGTCCTCTCTGGTGGGTTAGGCCAGGAGTGTGAGTATAATTTCGTGCTGTTTCTTTGAGAGGTCCTGTTATGTGATAACTTTTCATGCTGGGTTTTTGTTGATCTTTCTTATGTTACTCTGGTCGTGTCCTTTTTTCAAAAGTGTATGGGTTAACTTGGAAAGAAATTCGTGTGGATGTTTGGGGGTTTTGGGTAGTTGTAGGTATTGTCGGGTTTTCTTGGGCTGATGTCGGTGAAGACTGATTTTGTGATTGTTGGTTAGCAATTTTTGAAAGTATTCTGCTTGATTTTTTCTTGTGGAAAAATTAATGTTTTTGTAATATTCTTCAAGGAAAAGAATTAAAAGGATTGATGCTAAAGCGAATGTGATTATTGCCTTTTTTATACATTTGCACATTGTCAATATTAGGGATGATAAAAATGTTATGAAAATTACAAATAGTACAAAAATATCTGTTCTACTAAAAATTGTTCGTATCATCTAAATATACTTTGGATTATCGTACCTGCGATTATGGTCAATGATTTGGGAAAGTTGGAGATATATTTCAAATAGGGAGTAGAAAATTAAAAAGATGTTGCAAAAAATTATTAAAATTATTATAAAAGCTTCAAAAGTATCAAAAAGAAATATGAATAAAAGTTTAAGTAGTATGAAAAAGTTTATGAAAATGTTGAAAATTGTATTTTTAAAAATATTGACTGATCGAGAGAAGAGCATTATAGAAATGATTTCTTTGTCGAATATTTTTTGTTGTTTGGGGCGAAGTTCAAGTGTGGTCGAGTTATTTATTGATTTTTTGACAAGTGGGTTGAGTTTTGTGAAAAGTTGTTGGGGGCTAATTTTATGGTGTTTGGGAGGTCTTCTTTTCTTTATTTTTATTTTTTGGGTGATCTGGGGTATTTTGAGATTTTTGTACTTTAGGCCAAATGAATATGGTCGTTTTTTAATTTAGGCTAATTTACCATTTTTGGTTGGAAGGTTTTTGAGGTCTGAGTTGGGAAAATCTTGTTGATCTTTGCGTTATTAGATAGGGGAGGGTAATGATATTATGTTGGTATTTACTTTAGTTGTCAAGTTTGAGCGGTTTGCTTATTTTTGACCTGGAGGTTATAAAGTTATAGTTATAGATATGCCTGGAGTTTAATATCTTTCGTCTAATAGGTTGGTGTTAGAGTTATAGAAGGTGACAGATTTAAGTGAATCCTATTGGCTGAATCTGAACTAGAACTGTTGCGTGTTTGTCAGCTTGTAATTTTGAAAAATGAAACTTCAAAATGATCCAGAGGTGTAAAGATTATTAATTTTAAAATTAAAGCTGTTTTTGAAATTCAACTTTCTTTAATGTTTTAGATTAAGGGATGAAGGTTTTGTAGTTTTTACGTGGTTGATTTCTAAGTCGTGATAATTTTCTATGTTTTGATTTCTCTACTTGTTCTTGTGGTAGAATTTTTTCTATAAATTTCCTATTTTTTCTTTCTTTTTGAGGTTTTTTTTGGTCTTGTTGTATTGCGTTTTTGTATTGTTTTGAGTTGTAGTTGATTTCGGGTTTTGTTTTTCATGATGAACGTTGTGTTGTTCATCTATTTATTTTTCTCTTATGATCAGGTTTTAAATTTGGTGAAATATAAAATTTATTAAGATCCAAGGATAAGCCTTGATGATCTGATTTTTAAAATTAAGTGAATTTAAGTTTAAAATGGTTTGAATTTATTTAAGAAAAAGATTTAGTTCTTCAATGATATTAGTGAGCTTATGATTGCTGTTATGTTTAGGTGATGAAGCTGGAACAACAGGATTAATTATGATTACTAACAATTTATTGTCATGCTACTAATTTTTATTTTTATTTTCAATAAATATTTTTCAAATATGTTTCATATAATACTGCAGAAATTAAAAAAACGATCTGAGATCTTTTTATCAATCGTTATTGTACATTAATATTTTTGTTTAGCGCCTGAAATGATCATGAAGGTTTACATCAAATTTTTATGTTTGCAAATGAAAATCTAAATTCATTGCTAATAAGATTCTAAATACAAAAGTTTGTGTTGGCTTTTGCCGTACAACCATAAAACTAAATGGTAAGTTTCTACTTTGTCGTTTGTCGTCTCTCGTCCGAGGTCTTCTTCCAATTCCGGGTAGTTCTAGTATCGTTCGGAATATTGGCTCTGATCTTTTGAGACATTTCAATTAAATTATTATCGTGTAACATTTTTGAAATTGTTTTGTCTAATTTCTAATCTATATTTGGTTAGTTCTAAACTATTAAGGTCTTATTCGAGACTTATGATTGCACCAGATGAGTTAGGACCAATGTGGTTAACTCATAGAGTATTTTCGGATAGGGTACACCGTCTGCTCGTCACGCTATCTTATTTTCGGCCGGATAGATTCGTGCAACTTCTTAGTCTAATACCGATCCTTATCTTACTCTTATACTTACTAGTCTCAGGGTGTTTAAATAGTCTCTGCTAGGCTCAATAGATCTAGGGTATACTGGTTTATTGCGGCTGCTGAAGTTCTCTTGGAGAGGCAACTAATTTCTAAGTTAAATTCAAATCTCTCTGGTGCTGAAATTACAAGTAGTTTCAGCACTTACGAATAAGTGGGTTGTTAGTTAGACGGATTTTGATTGGTTAATATTAAATATTTTACAGTGGTAAAATATCCAATTTATCCAATTATAAAATGTAGTTTAGATCAGGTTCCATTTTGATAAATTATAATCGATTATATTGGGATTTTATAGCCTAAAAATAATATCATTATAATCCATTTTCAATCGATTATATTCGATTATTTTAGTTATTTTGTGGAGACTGACAATGAAAATCCACTATAATCGAATAATATTTATGAAACTTCAGTGCGGGTAGTGTACTGGTTATAATGTGGTCACCATGAGAGCCACATAGCGTACAGAACAGACCCGGTATTTGGTCTCGCAAAACCAACAAATAATCAGGACCGGAAATTTCTTCAATGGTGCGATAAACAAAAACTGGATTGGGTAAACGGTTTCTTAGTCTTAGGACATACTAAAAGGTAAGATGAATTTCGCTTCAAAAAGGCAAATGGAAGATGGTTTGAGGCCGAAGGTTGCATAATGAGAAAAAAAAAACGGAGAAACTGCTATATGAGGGGATTGAAAGTCCACGATGAAATGACATTCTCGGAACACAAACCCCTCACACTGTCATTGATTATCCGCAAAACAAACGACGGCAAGAAAGGAAAATTTTTTAAAGGAGACAGCGACGCTATCTGAAAACTGGACGCTATCTGATGCGACGCTATCTGAAAACAAGAGCTGGATTGGGTAAACGTTTTTCTGCAAAACTCGACCGAACACGTTCATCAAGTGCGGCCAATTTGTAATAATTTTCCAAAAAGTGCCCAAAATTAGCATTTTTGACCAGCTCCTCACGTCATCCCCCCAGCCCTAACGTACTCCCCCAACATACACCCCCCCCCCCAACGTATCCACCCCCCTCACGTTCCCCCATCCCCAACGTACATCACCACCAACATTAGAGGACATCTAACTGTAGTACGGGGAAGCGTGGGGGGGAGTTAGTGTGGGATCTATAGGTAACTTTTTGGAACGTTTCATAACTCGATTGAAAATAGAAAAAAATGAACTATGGCGAGAGATCAAAATAACTAACTTAAATTTAAAAAAATTTTGAAAAATGGAAAACAACACACAAAAAGATTTGAATAAATAGATTATAATCCATTGTAATTGATGAAAACGGATTATTTTTCTTTTGATAAAATTTTTTGAAAGAAATCGATTTTAATAAATTATAATCGATTATTTTTGTTATTTTGTAGTGACTGACAATTAAAATCCACTATAATCGATTATTATCCATGAAACTTCAGTGCTGGTAGTCTACTGGTTATATGTGGTTTTCATGAGAGCCACATATAGCGTACAAAACAGACCCGGTAATTGGTCTCGCAAAACCAACAAATAATCAGGGCCGGAACTTTCTTCAATGGTGCGATAAACAAAAACTGGATTGGTTAAATGGTTTCTTAGTCTTAGGACATACTAAAAGGTAAGATGAATTTCGCCTCAAAAAGGCAAATGGAAGATGGTTTGAGGTCGATGGTTGCATAATGAGAAAAAAAAATGGAGTAGCCGCTATTTGAGGGGATTGAAAAAACACAAATGAATGAAATTATCGGAAATCAAACCCCTCACACTGACGTTGATTATCCGCAAAACAAACGATGGCAAAAAATGAAAACTTTTGACAGGAGAAACCGACGCTATACGAAAACTGGACGCTATCTGAAGCCACATTACCTGAAAACAAGAACTGGATTGGGTAAACGGTTTCTTAGTCTTAGGACATACTGAAATGTAAGATGAATTTCGTTTCAAAAAAGCAAATGGAAGATGGTTTGAGATCGAGGGTTGCATAATGAGAAAAAAATGGAGTAGCCGCTATTTGAGGGGATTGAAAAAACACAAATGAATGAAGTTCTAGGAATACAAACCCCTCACACTGCCGTTGATTATCCGCAAAATAATTGATGGCAAAAAATGAAAACTTTTGACAGGAGACAGCGACGCTATCCGAAAACTGGACGCTATCTGAAGCGACGCTATCTGAAAACAAGAACTGGATTGGGTAAACGGTTTCTTAGTCTTAGGACATACTAAAAGGTAAGATGAATTTCGCTTCAAAAAGGCAAACGGAAGATGGTTTGAGGTCGATGGTTGCATAATGAGAAAAAAAAATGGAGTAGCCGCTATTTGAGGGGATTGAAAAAACACAAATGAATGAAATTATCGGAAATCAAACCCCTCACACTGACGTTGATTATCCGCAAAACAAACGATGGCAAAAAATGAAAACTTTTGACAGGAGAAACCGACGCTATACGAAAACTGGACGCTATCTGAAGCCACATTACCTGAAAACAAGAACTGGATTGGGTAAACGGTTTCTTAGTCTTAGGACATACTGAAATGTAAGATGAATTTCGTTTCAAAAAAGCAAATGGAAGATGGTTTGAGATCGAGGGTTGCATAATGAGAAAAAAATGGAGTAGCCGCTATTTGAGGGGATTGAAAAAACACAAATGAATGAAGTTCTAGGAATACAAACCCCTCACACTGCCGTTGATTATCCGCAAAATAATTGATGGCAAAAAATGAAAACTTTTGACAGGAGACAGCGACGCTATCCGAAAACTGGACGCTATCTGAAGCGACGCTATCTGAAAACAAGAACTGGATTGGGTAAACGGTTTCTTAGTCTTAGGACATACTAAAAGGTAAGATGAATTTCGCTTCAAAAAGGCAAACGGAAGATGGTTTGAGGTCGATGGTTGCATAATGAGAAAAAAAAATGGAGTAGCCGCTATTTGAGGGGATTGAAAAAACACAAATGAATGAAATTATCGGAAATCAAACCCCTCACACTGACGTTGGTTATCCGCAAAACAAACGATGGCAAAAAATGAAAACTTTTGACAGGAGAAACCGACGCTATACGAAAACTGGACGCTATCTGAAGCCACATTACCGGAAAACAAGAACTAGATTTGGTAAACGGTTTCTTAGTCTTAGGACATACTGAAATGTAAGATGAATTTCGTTTCAAAAAGGCAAATGGAAGATGGTTTGAGATCGAGGGTTGCATAATGAGAAACAAAATGGAGTAGCCGCTATTTGAGGGGATTGAAAAAACACAAATGAATGAAATTCTCGGAAATCAAACCCCTCACACTGACGTTGATTATCCGCAAAACAAACGATGGCAAAAAATGAAAACTTTTGACAGGAGACAGCGACGCTATCCGAAAACTGGACGCTATCTGAAGCGACGCTATCTGAAAACAAGAACTGGATTGGGTAAACGGTTTCTTTGTCTTATGAGGGCATTAGTCTTAGGACATAGTAAAATGTAAGATGAATTTCGCTTCAAAAGGGAAAATGGAAGATGGTTTGAGGTCGAGGGTTGCATAATGAGAAAAAAAAAACGAAGAAACCGCTATATGAGGGGATTGAAAATACACAATGAAATGACATTCTCGGAACACAAACCCCTCACACTGTCATTGATTATCCGCAAAACAAACGATGGCAAAAAATGAAAACTTTTGACAGGAGACAGCGACGCTATCCGAAAACTGGACGCTATCTGAAGCCACATTACCTGATAACAAGAACTGGATTGGGTAAACGGTTTCTTAGTCTTAGGACATACTAAAATTTAAGATGAATTTCGTTTCAAAAAGGCAAATGGAAGATGGTTTGAGATCGAGGGTTGCATAATCAGAAAAAAAATGGATTAGCCGCTATTTGAGGGGATTGAAAAAACACAAATGAATGAAATTCTCGGAAATCAAACCCCTCACACTGACGTTGATTATCCGCAAAACAAACGATGGCAAAAAATGAAAACTTTTGACAGGAGACAGCGACGCTATCCGAAAACTGGACGCTATCTGAAGCCACATTACCTGATAACAAGAACTGGATTGGGTAAACGGTTTCTTAGTCTTAGGACATACTAAAATTTAAGATGAATTTCGTTTCAAAAAGGCAAATGGAAGATGGTTTGAGATCGAGGGTTGCATAATGAGAAAAAAATGGATTAGCCGCTATTTAAGGGGATTGAAAAAACACAAATGAATGAAATTCTCGGAAATCAAACCCCTCACACTGACGTTGATTATCCGCAAAACAAACGATGTCAAAAAATGAAAACTTTTGACAGGAGACAGCGACGCTATCCAAAAACTGGACGCTATCTGAAGCGACGCTATCTGAAAACAAGAACTGGATTGGGTAAACGGTTTCTTAGTCTTATGAGGGGATTAGTCTTAGGACATAGTAAAATGTAAGATGAATTTCGCTTCAAAAGGGAAAATGGAAGATGGTTTGAGGTCGAGGGTTGCATAATGAGAAAAAAAAACGAAGAAACCGCTATAAGAGGGGATTGAAAATACACAATGAAATGACATTCTCGGAACACGAACCCCTCACACTGTAATTGATTATCCGCAAAACAAACGATGGCAAAAAATGAAAACTTTTGACAGGCGACAGCGACGCTATCCGAAAACTGGACGCTATCTGAAGCCACATTACCTGATAACAAGAACTGGATTGGGTAAACGGTTTCTTAGTCTTAGGACATACTAAAAATTAAGATGAATTTCGTTTCAAAAAGGCAAATGGAAGATGGTTTGAGATCGAGGGTTGCATAATGAGAAAAAAAATGGATTAGCCGCTATTTGAGGGGATTGAAAAAACACAAATGAATGAAATTCTCGGAAATCAAACCCCTCACACTGACGTTGATTATCCGCAAAACAAACGATGGCAAAAAATGAAAACTTTTGACAGGAGACAGCGACGCTATCCGAAAACTGGACGCTATCTGAAGCCACATTACCTGATAACAAGAACTGGATTGGGTAAACGGTTTCTTAGTCTTATGAGGGGATTAGTCTTAGAACATAGTAAAATGTAAGATGAATTTCGCTTCAAAAGGGAAAATGGAAGATGGTTTGAGGTCGAGGGTTGCATAATGAGAAAAAAAAACGAAGAAACCGCTATATGAGGGGATTGAAAATACACAATGAAATGACATTCTCGGAACACAAACCCCTCACACTGTCATTGATTATCCGCAAAACAAACGATGGCAAAAAATGAAAACTTTTGACAGAAGACAGCGACGCTATCCGAAAACTGGACGCTATCTGAAGCCACATTACCTGATAACAAGAACTGGATTGGGTAAACGGTTTCTTAGTCTTAGGACATACTAAAATTTACGATGAATTTCGTTTCAAAAAGGCAAATGGAAGATGGTTTGAGATCGAGGGTTGCATAATGAGAAAAAAAATGGATTAGCCGCTATTTGAGGGGATTGAAAAAAAAACAAATGAATGAAATTCTCGGAAATCAAACCCCTCACACTGACGTTGATTATTCGCAAAACAAACGATGGCAAAAAATGAAAACTTTTGTCAGGAGACAGCGACGCTATCCGAAAACTGGACGCTATCTGAAGCGACGCTATCTGAAAACAAGAACTGGATTGGGTAAACGGTTTCTTAGTCTTATGAGGGCATTAGTCTTAGGACATAGTAAAATGTAAGATGAATTTCGCTTCAAAAGGGAAAATGGAAGATGGTTTGAGGTCGAGTGTTGTTTAATGAGAAAAAAAAAACGAAGAAACCGCTATATGAGGGGATTGAAAATACACAATGAAATGACATTCTCGGAACACAAACCCCTCACACCGTCATTGATTATCCGCAAAACAAACGATGGCAAAAAAAGAAAACTTTTGACAGGAGACAGCGACGCTATCCGAAAACTGGACGCTATCTGAAGCTACAAAATCTGAAAACAAGAACTGGATTGGTTAAATGGTTTCTTAGTCTTAGGACATACTGAACTGTGAGATGAATTTTGTTTCAAAAAGGCAAATGGAAGATGGTTTGAGATCGAGGGTTGCATAATCAGAAAAAAAAATGGAGTAGCCGCTATTTGAGGGGATTGAAAAAACACAAATGAATGAAACTCTCGGAAATCAAACCCCTCACACTGACGTTGATTATCCGCAAAAGAAACGATGGCAAAAAATGAAAACTTTTGACAGGAGACAGCGACGCTATCCAAAAACTGGACGCTATCTGAAGCTACAATATCTGAAAACAAGAACTGGATTGGTTAAATGGTTTCTTAGTCTTAGGACATACTAAAAGGTAAGATGAATTTCGCTTCAAAAAGGCAAATGGAAGATGGTTTGAGGTCGATGGTTGCATAATGAGAAAAAAAAAGGAGTAGCCGCTCTTTGAGGGGATTGAAAAAACACAAATGAAAGAAATTCTCGGAAATCAAACCCCTCACACTGACGTTGATTATCCGCAAAGCAAACAATGGCAAAAAATGAAAACTTTTGACAGGAGACAGCGACGCTATCCGAAAACTGGACGCTATCTGAAGCCACATTACCTGAAAACAAGAACTGGATTGGGTAAACGGTTTCTTAGTCTTAGGACATACTGAAATGTAAGATGAATTTTGTTTCAAAAAGGCAAATGGAAGATGGTTTGAGATCGAGGGTTGCATAATGAGAAAAAAAAACGGAGTAGCCGCTATTTGAGCGGATTGAAAAAACACAAATGAATGAAACTCTCGGAAATCAAACCCCTCACACTGACGTTGATTATCCGCAAAACAAACGATGGCAAAAAATGAAAACTTTTGACAGGAGACAGCGACGCTATCCGAAAACTGGACGCTATCTGAAGCTACAATATCTGAAAACAAGAACTGGATTGGTTAAATGGTTTCTTAGTCTTAGGACATACTAAAATGTAAGATGAATTTCGCTTCAAAAAGGCAATGGAAGATGGTTTGAGGTCGATGGTTGCATAATGAGAAAAAAAAATGGAGTAGCCGCTATTTGAGGGGATTGAAAAAACACAAATGAATGAAATTCTCGGAAATCAAACCCCTCACACTGACGTTGATTATCCGCAAAACAGACAATGGCAAACAATGAAAACTTTTGACAGGAGACAGCGACGCTATCCGAAAACTGGACGCTATCTGAAGCCACATTACCTGAAAACAAGAACTGGATTGGGTAAACGGTTTCTTAGTCTTATGAGGGGATTAGTCTTAAGACATAGTAAAAAGTAAGATGAATTTCGCTTCAAAAGGGAAAATGGAAGATGGTTTGAGGTCGAGGGTTGCATAATGAGAAAAAAAACGAAGAAACCGCTATATGAGGGGATTGAAAATACACAATGAAATGACATTCTCGGAACACAAACCCCTCACACTGTCATTGATTATCCGCAAAACAAACGATGGCAAAAAATGAAAAATTTTGACAGGAGACAGCGACGCTATCCGAAAACTGGACGCTACCTGAAGCCCCATTACCTGAAAACAAGAACTGGATTGGGTAAACGGTTTCTTAGTCTTATGAGGGGATTAGTCTTAGGACATAGTAAAAAGTAAGATGAATTTTGTTTCAAAAAGGCAAATGGAAGATGGTTTGAGATCGAGGGTTGCATAATGAGAAAAAAAAAACGAAGTAGCCGCTATTTGAGCGGATTGAAAAAACACAAGTGAATGAAACTCTCGGAAATCAAACCCCTCACACTGACGTTGATTATCCGCAAAACAAACGATGGCAAAAAATGAAAACTTTTGACAGGCGACAGCGACGCTATCCGAAAACTGGACGCTATCTGAAGCGACGCTATCTGAAAACAAGAACTGGATTGGGTAAACGGTTTCTTAGTCTTAGGACATACTAAAATGTAAGATGATTTTCGCTTCAAAAAGGCAAATGGAAGATGGTTTGAGGTCGAGGGTTGCATAATGAGAAAAAAATGGAGTAGCCGCTATTCGAGGGGACTGAAAAAACACAAATGAATGAAATTCTCGGAAATTAAACACCTCACACTGACGTTGATTATCCGCAAAACAAACGATGGCAAAAAATGAAAACTTTTGACAGGAGACAGCGACGCTATCTGAAAACTGGACGCTATCTGAAGCGACGCTATCTGAAAACAAGAGCTGGATTGGGTAAACGTTTTTCTGCAAAACTCGACCAAACACATTCATCCAGGGGCGGCCAATATGTATTAATTTTCCAAAAAGTGCCCAAAATTAGCATTTTTGACCAGCTCCTCACGTCATCCCCCCAGCCCTAACGTACTCCCCCAACATACACCCCCCCCCCCCACGTATCCACCCCCCTCACGTTCCCCCATCCCCAACGTACTCCGCCACCAACACTAGAGGACATCTTACTAGTACGGGGAAGCGTGGGGGGGGAGTTAGTGTGGGATCTATAGGTAACTTTTTGGAACTTTCATAACTCGATTGAAAATAGGAAAAAATGAAATATGGCGAGAGAACAAAATAACTAACTTAAATTTAAAAAAATTATGAAAAATGGAAAACAACACACAAAAAGATTTGAATAAATAGATTATTATCCATTATAATTGGTTAAAACGGATTATTTTTCTTTTGATAAAATTTTTTGAAAGAAATCGATTTTAATAAATTATAATCGATTATTTTTGTTATTTTGTAGTGACTGACAATAAAAATCCACTATAATCGATTATTATCCATGAAACTTCAGTGCTGGTAGTCTACTGGTTATATGTGGTGTTCATGAGAGCCACATATAGAGTACAGAACAGACCCGGTAATTGGTCTCGCAAAACCAACAAATAATCAGGGCCGGAACTTTCTTCAATGGTGCGATAAACAAAAACTGGATTGGTTAAATGGTTTTTTAGTCTTAGGACATACTAAAAGGTAAGATGAATTTCGCTTCAAAAAGGCAAATGGAAGATGGTTTGAGGTCGATGGTTGCATAATGAGACAAAAAAAATGGAGTAGCCGCTATTTGAGGGGATTGAAAAAACACAAATGAATGAAATTATCGGAAATCAAACCCCTCACACTGACGTTGATTATAAGCAAAACAAACGATGGCAAAAAATGAAAACTTTTGACAGGAGACAGCGACGCTATACGGAAACTGGACGCTATCTGAAGCCACATTACCTGAAAACAAGAACTGGATTGGGTAAACGATTTCTTAGTCTTAGGACATATTGAAATGTAAGATGAATTTCGTTTCAAAAAGGCAAATGGAAGATGGTTTGAGATCGAGGGTTGCATAATGAGAAAAAAAAATGGAGTAGCCGCTATTTGAGGGGATTGAAAAAATACAAATTAAAGAAATTCTCGGAAATCAAACCCCTCACACTGACGTTGATTATCCGCAAAACAAACGATGGCAAAAAATGAAAACTTTTTACAGGAGACAGCGACGCTATCCGAAAACTGGACGCTATCTGAAGCGACGCTATCTGAAAACAAGAACTGGATTGGGTAAACGGTTTCTTAGTCTTAGGACATACTAAAATGTAAGATGAATTTCGCTTCAAAAAGGCAAATGGAAGATGGTTTGAGGTCGAGGGTTGCATAATGAGAAAAAAAACGAAGCAACCGCTATATGAGGGGATTGAAAATACACAATGAAATGACATTCTCGGAACACAAACACCTCACACTGTCATTGATTATCCGCAAAACAAACGAGGGCAAAAAATGAAAACTTTTGACAGGAGACAGCGACGCTATCCGAAAACTGGACGCTATCTGAAGCGACAATATCTGAAAACAAGAACTGGATTGGGTAAATGGTTTCTTAGTCTTAGGACATACTAAAAGGTAAGATGAATTTCGCTTCAAAAAGGCAAATGGAAGATGGTTTGAGGTCGATGGTTGCATAATGAGACAAAAAAAATGGAGTAGCCGCTATTTGAGGGGATTGAAAAAACACAAATGAATGAAATTATCGGAAATCAAACCCCTCACACTGACGTTGAATATAAGCAAAACAAACGATGGCAAAAAATGAAAACTTTTGACAGGAGACAGCGACGCTATACGGAAACTGGACGCTATCTGAAGCCACATTACCTGAAAACAAGAACTGGATTGGGTAAACGGTTTCTTAGTCTTAGGACATACTGAAATGTAAGATGAATTTCGTTTCAAAAAGGCAAATGGAAGATGGTTTGAGATCGAGGGTTGCATAATGAGAAAAAAAAATGGAGTAGCCGCTATTTGAGGGGATTGAAAAAATACAAATTAAAGAAATTCTCGGAAATCAAACCCCTCACACTGACGTTGATTATCCGCAAAACAAACGATGGCAAAAAATGAAAACTTTTTACAGGAGACAGCGACGCTATCCGAAAACTGGACGCTATCTGAAGCGACGCTATCTGAAAACAAGAACTGGATTGGGTAAACGGTTTCTTAGTCTTAGGACATACTAAAATGTAAGATGAATTTCGCTTCAAAAAGGCAAATGGAAGATGGTTTGAGGTCGAGAGTTGCATAATGAGAAAAAAAAACGAAGCAACCGCTATATGAGGGGATTGAAAATACACAATGAAATGACATTCTCTGAACACAAACACCTCACACTGTCATTGATTATCCGCAAAACAAACGATGGCAAAAAATGAAAACTTTTTACAGGAGACAGCGACGCTATCCGAAAACTGGACGCTATCTGAAGCGACAATATCTGAAAACAAGAACTGGATTGGGTAAATGGTTTCTTAGTCTTAGGACATACTAAAATGTAAGATGAATTTCGCTTCAAAAAGGCAAACGGAAGATGGTTTGAGGTCGAAGGTTGCATAATGAGAAAAAAAATGGAGTAGCCGCTAATTGAGGGGATTGAAAAAAGACAAATGAATGAAGTTCTCGGAAATCAAACCCCTCACACTGACCTTGATTATCTGCAAAACAAACGATGGCAAAAAATGAAAACTTTTGACAGGAGACAGCGACGCTATCCGAAAACTGGACGCTATCTGAAGCCACATTACCTGAAAACAAGAACTGGATTGGGTAAACGGTTTCTTAGTCTTAGGACATACTGAAATGTAAGATGAATTTTGCTTCAAAAAGGCAAATAGAAGATGGTTTGAGGTCGAAGGTTGCATATTGAGAAAAAAAAATGGAGAAGCCGCTATTTGAGGTAATTGAAAGTACACAACTAAACGACATTCTCGGAACACAAACCCCTCACACTGTCATTGGTTATCCGCAAAACAAACGACGGCAAGAAAGGAAAACTTTTCACAGGAGACAGCGACGCTATCTGAAAACTGAACGCTATCTGAAGCGACAATATATGAAAACAAGAACTGGATTGGGTAAACGGTTTCTTAGTCTTAGGACATACTGAAATGTAAGATGTATTTCGCTTCAAAAAGGCAAATAAAAGATGGTTTGAGGTCGATCATTGCATAATGGGGGAAAAAAGAGAAACCGCCATACGAGGGGATTGAAAGTACAGAATGAAATGACATTCTCGAAACACAAACCCCTCACACTGTCATTGATTGTCCGCAAAACAAACGACGGCAAGAAAGGAAAACTTTTGACAGGAGACAGCGACGCTATTTGAAAACTGGACGCTATCTGAAACGACGCTATCTGAAAACAAGAACTGGATTGGGTAAACGGTTTCTTAGTCTTAGGAAACACTAAAAGGTAAGATGAATTTCGCATCAAAAAGGCAAATGGAAGATGGTTTGAGGTCGATGGTTGCATAATGAGAAAAAAAAACGAAGAAACCGCTATATGAGGGGATTGAAAATACAGAATGAAATGACATTCTCGGAACACAAACCCCTCACACTGTCATTGATTTTCCGCAAAACAAACGACGGCAAAAAGGAAAACTTTTGGCAGGAGACAGCGACGCTATCTGTAAACTATGGAATAGCAAAAAAAGATATCATAGGCTGACATTACAAAGCTGTTTGTCCAAGTTGCAATAGAAGTTGCAGTCGCAAAAGTAGGAGATGCTGGCAACAAAAAACACTTCCGGCGGAAGCTGGGATCAAGGTCTAGCAAACGAATTAATCCCCTCCGATTAATTCAGAGAAAAATTCCTTCATGGCGGCAGGAGAAAAATGCCGATCACAGTTTAGCTGACCGCTGAGGAATAGAACAAAACTTCCAGCTCGGTTGAAAAATATGAGGCCATGGTTGATACGAAAGACTCCGCATCAGGGTGCGCAATAAGCAGAAAGCGAATGTGAATGTTGAATATCCGCTGCAAAAACGTTCAACAGTAGTATTGTATCGTGTCCCGGATCCTAAGTGGGGGGGGGGGGGGTCCTTCCTAAGGGGGGGGGGGGGTCCTCACGTAAAGCAAAATCCTAGGAAAGGGTCCTTAATTTTTTGGAGGACCCTCTTCCTAGGATTTTGTGGACGAAAGAAATTTTCCACCCAAAAAGCAGAAGACCCCCTGCTTAGGATTTTGCTAAGTTTAGCTTAACAACAAGGGACACGATACAAAATTCTTTCTAATTCCAAATTTTGGGGTCCTAATTATTGTTCCTGGTTAATAATAAGAATCATATTAATTTTATAGTTGTTTCGTGCAAGTGAACTTTCGACCTAGTTGAAATTTGTTAGTGAACGAGGAATTGACTTTTATGGTATATAATAAAAATTCGCCGGCGATTTTGGCAGCGTAGCTTAACTGATGGCAGCAGTAAACTAATTCCTTAACTTGACCTATATTTTATGGTGAAAAGGCAGTAAATTGAAATCACTCTCCAAAGGCGGCGGCCGTAATGATAAATTTGTCAATTTTTGAAATAAGAAAAATGAAATTAGAGGGAATTTGGTGTACTGATCATATCGATAATGAACATTTACAATTAAGAGTGTTTTCAACCGCAGAAACAAACTCATTTTTCAAATATAGTAATGAACGCTACGTCGTTTCCCTCGAAAGGGCAAAGGAAATTTCAAAGAAAGATTACAAGTTAATTTTCAAAGAACAATTTTATTTGAGTGAGCTTCAACAAATCTGTTGGTGCATTTCTACAAAACGAAAGTATGGTACTGTGAGCGATTTGAATATTGCTGATTATGAAAACGTATTCAACTATTCGTTTGACTTTAACTCAATATGGGTTGATAAAGACTTGGAGAGAAAAATCCGTCTATGTTTCAACAAGCTATCAAAATGCAAAAAATTTCCCGTGGTTTATTTAATTATTTACCACCGTTATCTTAATGAATCTAAATTGAATTTGCAAGGTCACTTTTATTTCCACTGGCTTGAAATTCAGCAGGTTGGAGAGCTGTTGGAAAAACTAAACAATGAAATTGCAAAAAAGCAGAGTAACTCCTATTGATTTGAAAGCAATTGACGAAATTTATACGTCTTTCAAACAAATTTATCCTGATAATTCTAACCGACGCAACTATTTTCTAGCTGCATACTTTCTGTTTTTTGTTAGTTCTGATTACCGTAACTACTACATTTTAATTAAGTGGAGACCTTATGGTGGCTTGATTGGTATTGATAACTCTTCCTTGGACAAACACTTGAAAAATTGCAACTTTTTACGATTGCACGCTATTTCGCACGATGCGGCCGGATTTGTACACGAGTTTTATCAGCAGCGTCCCACGTACTGTTACATGTTGCCCTGGAACTGTAACAACAGCTTATTAGGACATTTGAGTGGAATAGCGTTCTGCCTTTTCATTAAGTTGAAAAAACCATAACTTTATCATTTACTAGAGTGCTAAGCGAGAGATTAGTTGTGCTTAACGTGGAAGGCTTTCGTTGCAAGAAAAAAGCCTTCGTGGTTAAAGAATAAGCAATAACAACTTCAGACTACAGCGACTGACTCATTTTTTTTTACCTTCAGTGAATTTCAATATTTTACCAAAGCTCGAACAAAAAGCTTACAACTGGTTAACAAACTATTTTAAGGGTCTCCATTGGGAAAACGGTGATTACTTTTACATAAACTTGAATCAATTACTTCAGAGTTTTGTGTTGAGAAATCCCGGTGCCGTTTTTTACGCTAAAGGAAAAGAAAAGACAGACTTTTTGGCCAAGTACTTGGACCGAAAGGTTGAAAACCTAGATGATTTGGGCTGTCCTCGGGTTGAAAACTTATATTTTTAAAAAAATTATCCAAGTTGCAATAGACATATACCTCATTACAACTCCAGGAATCATTGTGCCCTGGAGAAAACCAAGGTTTTTTATGATTGGTTGAAAAATGACCAACAGCGAGAGATCAGCGAAAGTGGAGACATACCTATAACCAAATTCAATGCTTTGTGCGTGGATGACTCCAGAAGGTGGTATTAAAATTTCATTAAGGAGAATACAGCGTTTTGATTGCAGTGGCCAAATTGTTCAGAGGAAGGAGCAAGTAATAATTTCCGAGGACGAGTTGTCTACGTTGAAGAGATTTTTTCCAGTTATTGATCAATTTGTATACTTCCAGAGATTCAAAACTATCAGAAATGTTAGCCAGCAAGCGAGGAGTATATCTTCCCGAACTAGTCTTAGTGTCCAAACGTCAGCCAAGAGTTCGGATGGATCTAAACAGCAACGAATTTCCAGATCAGATTAAGACGATTGTGAAAGAGGATACTGTGAAGAAAATAATGCACTACGAAAAAACTGCAAATATCCCAGCAAACTTTGTTTTAGAAATGCATGACATGAATGATAGAGATTTCACACGTTGTGAATTTTTGTACTGTTCTCAATACTAATTTGTTTTTTTTTACAAGCTTCATTCACAGTGAGAAAAAGTCTAACACAGTCTATAGAATAAATAGTTTCTCAAGTGTCAGAAGCAACAATAACGAGACAAACAGTGAAAAAATAGAAAAAATATCATGAAATTTTTGCAACATTGTAACTTTGCCAAGATCTGAAGTAAGTTTTGTTGCGCAAACGGTAGTAATTCTAATTTTACTAACTTTCTGCATTCTCAAACTTTCTTTCACTAAATTAAGTTGCGAAGAAACGTCAGTTTGGTTCTCGATTTTATCAGGCTTGGTTGGTTACGTACTACCAAACCCAAGGATATGAATAAAGTGATTGATACTTCGACAGGAAATTTCAAGGCGATAGTGGGACCTTCAGGATCCGGGAAAACCGAGTTTATTTTGAAATTTTGATGGGAAATACTTTTTACCTTAAATTTGGAACCGTTCTATATCTTTACACAGAGATGCAACCTGCATTCTCAGAAAAAGTGTCTTCTCGCGAAGTGAATGTGAAGTTCATGAAATTCGACGGATTCAAATCTGTGAGAAAATGTTCTTCTAGTTTTCGATGATTCATGTGAAGACATCTATAATGACAAGGAATTTTTTAGGTTAGCGACAGCGGATAGACATACAGTGATAGATGTAATATATGTTAAGCATATTTGTTTCAACAAAGTCGATGGTCGCGTGCGATTGATTTGAACTATTCACACATCAACCTTTTCAAATCGCCTCGTGACGTTCAGCAAGTATATCTTTTAGGAAGACAATTGAAAGTAGTATATGTTGGGGCAGTTTAGCGGGGGGGGGGGGTGCTGACCCCCATGTTTTAACATAGGCTATAGAGTATCCGGTCAGCACCCTATGTATTAAGATAGGCTATAGATTTTCCAATGTATTAGGATAGGGAATAGGTTTCCCAATGCATTAAGATACGAGGTTTCAGATGGTAAGTTTCAGATGGTAAGTTTCAGAAAATTTTTTAGCCTTTCTTACAGTGAAATTAGTCTGAAGACCCACATGTATTAAGATAGGGAATAGAGCATCCGGTCTTCAAGCTATGTATTAAGACTGGGTTAGAGTCTACAATGTATTAAGATAGGGAATACCGATGGTAAGGTTTCAGTGTGATGGTAAGAGAAAGAAAAACGAAAGTTTTTTGGTTTTTGTTTATTTTTTCGCAAAATTTTTGGCGCGCGTTATCTAATTGTGAACAATTAATTGTTAATTACGTGTAGAATTAAGGTTTTGTATATAGTTTTTTTGGTGCATGGTTGGTCAATGGTATGAGTTTTTGTGCAAAAACTTGGAATTTTTATCAAATTAAAATTTTTTCGAAAAAATTCAGAACACGATAAGATTAGCTATTATTTGACCAAATTTTTTTAGATAATCCTACTTTCTATCTAATTGAAACAATAATCTTACTTTCTCTATAATTGAAACAATTCTGAAACCTGCAGAAACTTTGAAAAAATTCAAATTTTTTGAGAAAAAAATGCAAAAATTTCAAGTATTCGGAAAAAATTGCAAAAATTTCAAGTATTTGGAACAAACTGCAAACTTTTGGAAAAAATTGCAGAAATCTCATAATTTTGGTTAATGTATTGTTGTTTTTGATCTAATTTTAAACGAACTTTTACGTATTGATTTTAAAAATAAGCTGAGACTGTATTTTAATTGGCATTATGTTGAGACAATGATACAAAATTTTGAATAAAAAAATGACTTTTTCCACAGTTTTTTCTCAAAATACTGAAATACAATGAAGTTTACCTTAATTTGAGCTAAATTCTTGGTTATACAATGCTCTAAACACTGAAAAGAAGGTTCATAATAGCAGAATCAATATTGAAACTTCCGGAAAACAGTGGAATTAGTCGTAATTTTTGTGAAGGTAAAATGAAAATTAATCAAATTAATATGAAATTTTCCATTTCGAACCTTTTATTTTGGTTTTTAACTGTTTGCTTTTGTCCAGTTCAGGGATTATTTTTAGGAATCTCAATTCAAATGAACAATAAGGGCAATATTCTATGAAATTTCTAAGTCAAACTCGATGATTCAACTCCTCCTCATTTTTTTCTCATTGAATTACCCAAATTTGTACAAAAATTACAACTTGTGAGAAATTTTTTATGTTAAAAATTAGAAATTTCAGATTATTGATAAAAAATGAACAGTTTATTGCTAAAATTATTTAAAATGGGATTAATGTTTCTTAAAAAATTATCCGATATTGGCTCATATTCAACAAAAACTTCTTCATAACTGATGATTATCTCTCTGTTGCTTCTGCAACATAAATTTTAAGAATTTCCATAGAGTTTTTCCATGTTTTAAAGTTATTCTTGCTTTCTGTTTAATACATGTTTTCGCTATTGAACACACTTTACTAGAAAATTTAGTCAAAACTGGAGAATTTAGGAGGAAAATAGTATCAATTGAACGAACAATTTGCTGGCAGAGATGAAATTAGAACTGATACCGTATGATTATTACAATAAAAAATGTTAATATCTTCCTCAAGGTTCCCCTTTTCAGTTGCTATCATACACTATTTAAGCAAAAATACACATTTTGGGATCAATAGCTAGCAATTTTCTTGCAAAATAGTTATTAACTCGCTTTTTTTCTTAATTTATGACGGAAATTTTCTCAAAAATATCCAAGTGAGAAAGAATTGGTGCTAGTTAAAGCATTCCAAAATTTATGTACAAAATGAGAATATAAAGGTGTATTTTTACGATCTAAGAACAAATTAGGAGCAGCTCTGTTAGTTATAATCTGAAAACCTCCGGAAATACGCAAGAGAACCTAGTTCCAAACATCTACAATATAAAAACTTCTGAAAGAGCGAGTCTCAAAAAATTGATTTAGCAAAGCAAATCAAGGTGCAAACTGGAATAGTTGTGTAATTTTCAAATTTTTATTAAGAAAAAAACTCTATGTAGTAAAAATGTAGTAATGTATTGTTTATAGTGTTGTATATTATATGTAGTATTGTGTATGTATGTAGCAAGGAAAAGTAGATCTTGAAAGCAAGTTTTCGATTTATGTTTTATGTATCTTCATCCAAAAAGATGTCGAATTGGATTTGCTTCTCAAAAATTATCCTCAAAACATTTGATTTTTCATATAAAGTATCTAATATATCAAATGATAACAATTTTTTCTCAAGATATACTTTATAAGCTAAATTTTAGTAAAATTAGCTCAAATCTTCTAAGAAATAAATTGAGTTTCTATCTCATTTTTTGGCATTTTCTCAGTTTCTGCTTCATCTACTATCTACCAAATGAATCCAATTTGAGCAAATTTTTACTTGAAAATTGAATTTTAGATGGAAAAATGTATCGTTTCAACGAACGTTCAACAATCCGAAGCTGAATTAATACCATAAATCTTTTACTAAAAAGCATTACAGGATTTTCTCAACCTCATAACTGTATAATGCTGTTTTAAATCTGAATTTCTATTTTAGACTAAATTTTTAATTGGAATGGTGTTTATCATTATCTTGAAACTTTCAAAGTTTAGCAAAATATACATTTTTTCCAGGTCATTTAACAATTTCTTTTCTGAAATCATCAAAAAATTATTAGAAAAACATAATTCTTAATATGTCAAACCACATTATCTGCTTAAGAAGCTCTGCTCTATGAACACTTTTACAAGCACTAAACAGGGAAAACTTTAAACTAATAACTACAAAAAACCTTTCAATTAGTTGATGTTTTCCAAATACCCAAGTTTTACAATTTTTAGGCAAATACTTAAATACTCATTAGCATATGTTATGCACTTTACTACAAATTTATCACAACAAAGTCTCCGCAAGCTTGCAACCAAGGGAGTTTTTACTGTTGATTAAAAGTTTTCGGATCGAGTTCCATGGAAATCTTCACGACGATTTGAACTCGATTTTTGCTGTCTTTAACATCAATCAAAACCTTTGAATAAAAAAAATAAATGAAAGTTCAGGTAATGTAATGAAAACACTGTATAATTACTGACTAGATTTGTTACAATTGCTGAGACTTTTCAGATTCAGTAAAAACTAATAATCATAGTAATTTCTAAGTTTTTTTTAAAAAAAAAACTTAAAAATTTTACCTTCTCCTGAAGTGTGTTTGGAGTCTGTCTGCTGAGCACATAATTTAATATTGTGCTGAGAATGCTTCTTCTTGAAATGATTAGCGAGTTCCACGCTGCTATAAGTATAAAAATTACAGTTAGAACACTTCAAAACACCGCATGTTCTACGATGTCTTGATGCATCTTTGTTAGTGTATTCCCTGCCACATTCAAGACTTGCAACTCTTTCGTTTCTATTGAGTGAAGGCATCTCAATAGCAAAGAAAAATTAAATGGGAGATTTAAAATGTACCAAATTTTTTTTAGATAAGGTGAGTTGAATAGCCTCAAAAAATGAATAAAATAAATAGAAACAGCAAACTTATTAACCAATTGTTTTTAACGAGAAAGAAAATTAGCATGGGTATGCTATTTGCCCTAGCTGAAATAAAAATCATCCAATCTAACCATGGAATTTTTAAAAGTATCAACCAATCAGAATCGAGCATTAATTACAAGGAAACTTTTATCTTTTCTGATATCAACCAATCAGAATTGACCTTCAATAGTCATGTGATTTTCGACAATTTCAATGTCCAACAATCAGAATTGAGCTTCAAAAGTCATGTAATTTTCAACAAATTCAGTGTCAACCTATCAGAATTATGCTTCAAAACCATAACTTTATCATTTACTAGAGTGCTAAGCGAGGGATTAGTTGTGCTTAACGTGGAAGGCTTTCGTTGCAAGAAAAACGCCTTCGTGGTTAAAGAATAAGCAATAACAACTTCAGACTACAGCGACCGACTCATTTTTTTTTACCTCCAGTGAATTTCAATATTTTACCAAAGCTCGAACAAAAAGCTTACAACTGGTTAACAAACTATTTTAAGGGTCTCCATTGGGAAAACGGTGATTACTTTTACATAAACTTGAATCAATTACTTCAGAGTTTTGTGTTGAGAAATCCCGGTGCCGTTTTTTACGCTAAAGGAAAAGAAAAGAGAGACTTTTTGGCCAAGTACTTGGACCGAAAGGTTGAAAACCTAGATGATTTGGGCTGTCCTCGAGTTGAAAACTTATATTTTAAAAATTATCCAAGTTGCAATAGACATATACCTCATTACAACTCCAGGAATCATTGTGCCCTGGAGAAAACCAAGGTTTTTTATGGTTGGTTGAAAAATGACCAACAGCGAGAGATCAGCGAAAGTGGAGACATACCTATAACCAAATTCAATGCTTTGTGCGTGGATGACTCCAGAGGGTGGTATTAAAATTTCATTAACGAGAATACAGCGTTTTGACTGCAGTGGCCAAATTGTTCAGAGGAAGGAGCAAGTAATAATTTCCGAGGAAGAGTTGTCTACGTTGAAGAGATTTTTTCCAGTTATTGATCAATTTGTATACTTCCAGAGATTCAAAACTATCAGAAATGTTAGCCAGCAAGCGAGGAGTATATCTTCCCGAACTAGTCTTAGTGTCCAAACGTCAGCCAAGAGTTCGGATGGATCTAAACAGCAACGAATTTCCAGATCAGATTAAGACGATTGTGAAAGAGGATACTGTGAAGAAAATAATGCACTACGAAAAAACTGCCAATATCCCAGCAAACTTTGTTTTAGAAATGCATGACATGAATGATAGAGATTTCACACGTTGTGAATTTTTATACTGTTCTCAATACTAATTTGTTTTTTTTACAAGCTTCATTCACAGTGAGAAAAAGTCTAACACAGTCTATAGAATAAATAGTTTCTCAAGTGTCAGAAGCAACAATAACGAGACAAACAGTGAAAAAATAGAAAAAATATCATGAAATTTTTGCAACATTGTAACTTTGCCAAGATCTGAAGTAATTTTTGTTGCGCAAACGGTAGTAATTCTAATTTTACTAACTTTCTGCATTCTCAAACTTTCTTTTACTAAATTAAGTTGCGAAGAAACGTCAGTTTGGTTCTCGATTTTATCAGGCTTGGTTGGTTACGTACTACCAAACCCAAGGATATGAATAAAGTGATTGATACTTCGACAAGAAATTTCAAGGCGATAGTGGGACCTTCAGGATCCGGGAAAACCGAGTTTATTTTGAAATTTTGATGGGAAATACTTTTTACCTTAAATTTGGAACCGTTCTATATATTTACACAGAGATGCAACCTGCATTCTCAGAAAAAGTGTCTTCTCGCGAAGTGAATGTGAAGTTCATGAAATTCGACGGATTCAAATCTGTGAGAAAATGTTCTTCTAGTTTTCGATGATTCATGTGAAGACATCTATAATGACAAGGAATTTATTAGGTTAGCGACAGCGGATAGACATACAGTGATAGATGTAATATATGTTAAGCATATTTGTTTCAACAAAGTCGATGGTCGCGTGCGATTGATTTGAACTATTCACACATCAACCTTTTCAAATCGCCTCGTGACGTTCAGCAAGTATATCTTTTAGGAAGACAATTGAAAGTAGTATATGTTGGGGCAGTTTAGCGGGGGGGGGGGTGCTGACCCCCATGTATTAACATAGGCTATAGAGTATCCGGTCAGCACCCTATGTATTAAGATAGGCTATAGATTTTCCAATGTATTAGGATAGGGAATAGGTTTCCCAATGTATTAAGATACGAGGTTTCAGATGGTAAGTTTCAGATGGTAAGTTTCAGAAAATTTTTTAGCCTATCTTACAGTGAAATTAGTCTGAAGACCCACATGTATTAAGATAGGGAATAGAGCATCCGGTCTTCAAGCTATGTATTAGGATTGGGTATAGAGTCTACAATGTATTAAGATAGGGAATACCGATGGTAAGGTTTCAGTGTGATGGTAAGAGAAAGAAAAACGAAAGTTTTTTGGTTTTTGTTTATTTTTTCGCAAAATTTTTGGCGCGCGTTATCTAATTGGGAACAATTAATTGTTAATTACGTGTAGAATTAACGTTTTGTGTATAGTTTTTTTGGTGCATGGTTGGTCAATGGTAAGAGTTTTTGTGCAAAAACTTGGAATTTTTATCAAATTAAAATTTTTTCGAAAAAATTCAGAACACGATAAGATTAGCTATTATTTGACCAAATTTTTTAGATAATCCTACTTTCTATCTAAATGAAACAATAATCTCACTTTCTCTATAATTGAAACAATTCTGAAACCTGCAGAAACTTTGAAAAAATTCAAATTTTTTGAGAAAAAATTGCAAAAATTTCAAGTATTCGGAAAAAATTGCAAAAATTTCAAGTATTTGGAACAAACTGCAAATTTTTGGAAAAAATTGCAGAAATCTCATAATTTTGGTTAATGTATTGTTGTTTTTGATCTAATTTTAAACGAACTTTTACGTATTGATTTTAAAAATAAGCTGAGACTGTATTTTAATTGGCATTATGTTGAGACAATGATACAAAATTTTGAATAAAAAAATGACTTTTTCCACAGTTTTTTCTCAAAATACTGAAATACAATGAAGTTTACCTTAATTTGAGCTAAATACTTGGTTATACAATGCTCTAAACACTGAAAAGAAGGTTCATAGTAGCAGAATCAATATTGAAACTTCCGGAAAACAGTGGAATTAGTCGTAATTTTTGAGAAGGTAAAATGAAAATTAATCAAATTAACATGAAATTTTCCATTTCGAACCTTTTATTTTGGTTTTTAACTGTTTGTTTTTGTCCAGTTCAGGGATTATTTTTAAGAATCTCAATTCAAATGAACATTAAGGGCAATATTCTATGAAATTTCTAAGTCAAACTCGATGATTCAACTCCTCCTCATTTTTTTCTCATTGAATTACCCAAATTTGTACAAAAATTACAACTTGTGAGAAATTTTTTATGTTAAAAATTAGAAATTTCAGATTATTGATAAAAAATGAACAGTTTATTGCTAAAATTGTTTAAAATGGGATTAATGTTTCTTAAAAAATTATCCGATATTGGCTCATATTCAACAAAAACTTCTTCATAACTGATGATTATCTCTCTGTTGCTTCTGCAACATAAATTTTAAGAATTTCCGTAGAGTTTTTCCATGTTTTAAAGTTATTCTTGCTTTCTGTTTAATACATGTTTTCGCTATTGAACACACTTTACTAGAAAATTTAGTCAAGACTGGAGAATTTAGGAGGAAAATAGTATCAATTGAACGAACAATTTGCTGGCAGAGATGAAATTAGAACTGATACCGTATGATTATTACAATAAAAAATGTTAATATCTTCCTCAAGGTTCCCCTGTTCAGTTGATATCGTAAACTATTTAAGCAAAAATACACATTTTGGGATCAATAGCTAGCAATTTTCTTGCAAAATAGTTATTAACTCGCTTTTTTTCTTAATTTATGACGGAAATTTTCTCAAAAATATCCAAGTGAGAAAGAATTGGTGCTAGTTAAAGCATTCCAAAATATATGTACAAAATGAGAATATAAAGGTGTATTTTTACGATCTAAGAACAAATTAGGAGCAGCTCTGTTAGTTATAATCTGAAAACCTCCGGAAATACGCAAGAGAACCTAGTTCCTAACATCTACAATATAAAAACTTCTGAAAGAGCGAGTCTCAAAAAATTGATTTAGCAAAGCAAATCAAGGTGCAAACTGGAACAGTTGTGTAATTTTCCAATTTTTATTAAGAAAAAAACTCTATGTAGTAAAAATGTAGTAATGTATTGTTTATAGTGTTGTATATTATATGTAGTATTGTGTATGTATGTAGCAAGGAAAAGTAGATCTTGAAAGCAAGTTTTCGATTTATGTTTTATGTATCTTCATCCAAAAGATGTCGAATTGGATTTGCTTCTCAAAAATTATCCTCAAAACATTTGATTTTTCATATAAAGTATCTAATATATCAAATGATAACAATTTTTTCTCAAGATATACTTTATAAGCTAAATTTTAGTAAAATTAGCTCAAATCTTCTAAGAAATAAATTGAGTTTTTATCTCATTTTTTGGCATTTTCTCAGTTTCTGCTTCCCTACTATCTACCAAATGAATCCAATTTGAGCAAGTTTTTACTTGAAAATTGAATTTTAGATGGAAAAATGTATCGTTTCAACGAACGTTCAACAATCCGAAGCTGAATTAATACCATAAATCCTTTACTAAAAAGCATTACAGGATTTTCTCAACCTCATAACTGTATAATGCTGTTTTAAATCTGAATTTCTATTTTAGACTAAATTTTTAGTTGGAATGGTGTTTATCATTATCTTGAAACTTTCAAAGTTTAGCAAAATATACATTTTTTCCAGGTCATTTATCAATTTCTTTTCTGAAATCATCAAAAAATTATTAGAAAAACATAATTCTTAATATGTCAAACCACATTATCTGCTTAAGAAGCTCTGCTCTATGAACACTTTTACAAGCACTAAACAAGGAAAACTTTAAACTAATAACTAGAAAAAACCTTTCAATTAGTTGATGTTTTCCAAATAACCAAGTTTTACAATTTTTAGGCAAATACTTAAATACTCATTAGCATATGTTATGCACTTTACTACAAATTTATCACAACAAAGTCTCCGCAAGCTTGCAACCAAGGGAGTTTTTACTGTTGATTAAAAGTTTTCGGATCGAGTTCCATGGAAAGCTTTACGACGATTTGAACTCGATTTTTGCTGTCTTTAACATCAATCAAAACCTTTGAATAAAAAAAATAAATGACAGTTCAGGTAATGTAATGAAAACACTGTATAATTACTGACTAGATTTTTTACAATTGCTGAGACTTTTCAGATTCAGTAAAAACTAATAATCATAGTAATTTCTAAGTTTTTTTTTAAAAAAAAAACTTAAAAATTTTACCTTCTCCTGAAGTGTGTTTGGAGTCTGTCTGCTGAGCACATAATTTAATATTGTGCTGAGAATGCTTCTTCTTGAAATGATTAGCGAGTTCCTCGCTGCTATAAGTATAAAAATTACAGTTAGAACACTTCAAAACACCGCATGTTCTACGATGTCTTGATGCATCTTTGTTAGTGTATTCCCTGCCACATTCAAGACATGCAACTCTTTCGTTTCTATTGAGTGAAGGCATCTCAATAGCAATGAAAAATTAAATGGGAGATATAAAATGTACCAAATTTTTTTTAGATAAGGTGAGTTGAATAGCCTCAAAAAATGAATAAAATAAATAAAAACAGCAAACTTATTAACCAATTGTTTTTAACGAGAAAGAAAATTAGCATGGGTATGCTATTTAACCTAGCTGAAATAAAAATCATCCAAACTAACCATGGAACTTTTAAAAGTATCAATCAATCAGAATCGAGCATTAATTACAAGGAAACTTTTATCTTTTCTGATATCAACCAATCAGAATTGAGCTTCAATAGTCATGTGATTTTCGACAATTTCAATGTCCAACAATCAGAATTGAGCTTCAAAAGTCATGTAATTTTCAACAAATTCAATGTCAACCTATCAGAATTATGCTTCAAAAGTCATGAAATTTTCAAGAAATTTAATGTCAAGCAATCAGAGTTGAGCTCTTCTTCTCATGAATTTTTCAACAATTTCTTTAAAGTTGGTAGATTTTGAGGGTACTTTTACAGACATTATTTGTGTTAATAACCAATCAGAATGAAGTAATCACAGATTTTAAAAAACTTTGTAGATCAGAACCAGACTATGTTTATGAAACTTCTTAATCAATAAATTTTATTGAATTTTTCCAACATAACTAAGATTTGAAGTTTGATACCCTAGTGGGATAAATGAGATTTCTTGTCTAGTTTATATTGTTTTTTCCATATTCAATTCAAGTTTTGAAATTTCGATCAAAATTTTTTCGATTTGTTCTATTTCTAACCAGTGAAAAAAGAAATTACCAAAATATACGTTTTTATCGTTTTCTTTTTGGTATATTGTAATATAAACAACCGGAAGTCTATTAATTTTGGATAAACGATTAAAAGATATTCTGACAAATCTGGATTTTGTATTTGTATCAAATTCAAAATGTTCCTTATCTCCAATTTTTGTTTCGTAGGCTCTTCCATTGTTTTGTTTTTTACTGATCGACCACTCAATCTGAGTTAACTCTTCTAAATAAAAGCATTGTTGATAAATCTGACAGTACTCTTCTTTTTTGTAATCTCCTCTCCATCTTTTTAACAAAACTATTGAACTTTCTGTGTTTCTATACAAGTTAAAACTAATACAATCTCCATTAACTTCATCTGTCCACCACTCTTGTAGTTTTTTGTAGTAGTTCAATTTTAAAATCTGATAAATGTTCAATTCAGGCATTGAATAGGCTTTTGATGGAAACATTTTTCTTACTGAAATATACGAAGAAACTTAAAAAACTCGAATTGTTTTTATCATTTTTACAGTATTTTGTAGTAACAATCACCGTAAATATTTTTAAATTTTTTAGAGACTAATTAGTTTCAAGGAAATTCATGTAGCCAATAAAAACCTCAAATTAAGGCAGAAAAAAATTTAAAACAACCGATGAAATTCAAAAAATCTAAAAAAATAATGATAATGTTTTCAACTAAATATACATTCTTAATTGTAATTTTATTAAATTGAGGCAAAATTTAGCTAAATTTTGATGAAAACAGTTATTAAATAAATTTATCTGTAATTTCCTAAACAAATAGTGGAAAATCTATTGATGATTGGATAGAGCTTTATGTCAATTTTGATTAGATTTTCATGTACTGTCTGACTTTTCCTCAGATATCGCAGCTCTAAATGTGAACTTCAGTGACAAAAGATAGTTTTGAACCAATAATATCTCAATTACCAAACATGCAAAACATCGCAAAGCTTTACTGATGTTTACAATTATCAACAAACATAAAGTCTCCCAATATTTTGGGACAGTTCTTTGAATTCATTCAAAGTATAATTGACATATGCAACTTGCTTGAAGTCTTCATTTTCCTTTTGCAGTGAAGAGTCGAATCTGAATGTAGGGTGGCTTGTTCACACTGTACTTCTTGATTGTGACACACACCCTACTCATGTTGTATGTTGCTGTTTCATATACTTTATTACAGATCTCCAGCTCCTGATCCATAGTTGATTCTTTGGCAGGTTTGGCTTCATATATAGGTACGAGTCCAAGGTTTTCAGCATCGTGAATAACAGTATTCCGTATTGCGGATATTGCTTCGCCTTCTTTTTCACTAAGACAGACTTGTTGAGACTTTTCAAATTGTCCCAAATCATTTATTTTTAATAGTTGGAAGCACGGTTCCAAGCATATTTTTCCCTTGTAAGATTTTTGGAACCAAACAAATCTCCCAATTCTTTTTTGATTTTTTGATATTAATTCAATATAGTTGGAATTATCAACTTTTCTCGAGTACATTTTGAATAACAAACTGATCAGATGAGGAGAAATGAGAGAAATGACTTTGAGATTAAATGAAAATGGAAGTAAGCAGAATGAGTCATCGCCATTTCCATATATAGAAGTAGTACCAAATATGGAAGGATTTCCCTATATGGAAGCTGCGTAGGCGTTACTACTACTATATAACTCCACCATTTTCTGCAAAAATCATTTTTCCCAATGGCAGCTGCTATGTGTCAAGCTCTTCCCAGCTTTTATTCAGATTATAATATTAAATCATTGTTTATTTCTGTTTCCAACGATTTTTACGAAAAATACATAATAACCCAAGATTATTGCGTCTCTACTCACGATTCTTTCTGTTCCTTGGGAAATTGAAAATTTCATATAATTTTAATTGGAACTTCCCTCAGCCAAATTCTTCAGACATTAGACAAATATCAATACATATATCAAGAAATTGATTGTCTTTACACTTTGTACAAGCACAGATTCTTTTCGAGTATTGTCACAACAAGTGGGGAAGTCTTCAATCAGCTAAGTTGTGGAGTGCAGCATAATTTACGATGGAAAGGAGCAGAAAAAACACCAAGCGTATCAAGGAAACGACTTGTTCGCAAAAAGTTCAAAAAACATTATCTAAGTTCTAATCAAAAACTTGCACCTACGCAAACTCTTGGCTCAGCATTTTTAGACAGAATTCATAAAGTACAAAACTCAGAATATGAACATGATTTGTTAAAAATAGTTGACTGTTTTATTGATGGTTATGGATTTGTAAGTAGTGATCATGTCAATTTTTCAAAAAAAAAAAAAAACTTCTGATATTCCATCTATTTTCTCTCATATAATTACAAAGTTACCATTAATTACCAATAAAAAATCACCGTTGTCAAAAACATTTGCAAAAAAATTTTCAAACATGTAAGAAAGATGTAATACTTCTTTTGATTTTCAAAAAGTTGCAAAAAACAATTCAATTTTTTTAACAAGTTGTAAAAAGTGTTTCAATTTTTTTGACATAATGCGAAAAGTGTTTCAACTTTTTTGAGAAGATTCGAAAAGTGTTTTACTTTTTTTAACAAGATGCAAAAATTCTTTCACTTTTTCACTACAATTGCTGCAATATTTTTATACGACATACAACAACCAACGAAAAAATTACACAATCTGGCGTTCATTAACATTTTAACTGCTGTCAACTTGATTGAAAACCTGGTAATAAATCGAAATGCCCAACACGCGGTTCAGTCAGCGTCTTTTGACGCTCAATGGAAACGAGAACCCGGACCCTCAAGAACCCGCTCAACGTCACCAACTTGGCAGGAAAAAAGTAGTGCAAACCTTAAGAGAAGTAAAAAACACAAACGAAAAAGTCTCAGCGGTAATAGAAAAACCCAAAAACAAAAACGTGAAAAAGAGTCAGTAGAAGGCTCTGACTCATACGGAACGCCCCATAACGGTTCAGAATCTCCAATGTCAGAAAAGACGAAGGCGAAAACGAAACAATGAGAAAATTACCAAGATTGAAGAAAAGTTGTTGAAAACTAAATACAGTGATAAAGGTCCCGCGTTATTTGGTAGTGTGAACAACTTGATAAAAGCAACCAATTTGTCGCGAAAGAAAGTTAAACAGTTCCTTCATACTGAACCTGTTTACACGAAATATCGAACTGTCATCCAAAAAACGCCGCGACTCAAGGTCATAGTTTACGATATCGACGAAATCTGGTCATTAGATCTGGCCTTTAATGATAAATTTGCCCAGTACAACCATGATATTAAATATCTGGTTGTTGCAGTTGACTGCATGTATCGCGATCTCAGAGTGCAACCCTTGAAATCAAAGCATGCTACTACAACAGGAGAAGCGTTCAAACTAATGATAACGACAAAACAACCGAAAAAAGTATGGGTGGACAAGGGCACATAGTTTAAAGGGTCCTTCGAAGCATTATGTAAAAAAAAGGCATAAAAACATATAGCACAGAGAGCGAGAAAAAGTCTGCATTCGCTGAAAGAAATATCCGTTCCTTGAAAAATCCTATTTATAAATAGTTACAGGATAAATTGATTTACTCATACATTGACAAATTGCAAGATTTTGTCAATGCAATTAGTTCGAGAACAAATTGTGTCACAAATCTTGCATCAAACAAAGTAACCAAAAAAGATGTTCCTCGCTTGATTTCATTAAGAGCAGAACAATCATTGAAATTAGTTCGCCGTCCAAAATTTTATGTTGGTGATTATGTTAGACTCGCCAAAGTAGACATACCTTTTCGCAAGGTTTACAAACAATCGTTCACCGATGAAGTGTTCAGAGTTTTGACATACCAACACGAAAACCCCCAACATACAATATGACTGATTCTAACAGAGAACCGATTGAGTAAAAATTTTACGAGTCTGAACTAATTCGCGTTCTGGAGAAGGACAATCATGACTGAGGGCACTTCTAACAGCCTTTTCACCCACAATGTTCCCCTTTCCTTCACAGTTACCCTAGTTTCATCTGCATCAATGAACGTTTTTAATGATAATTATGCAAGGTGAATGGCGAGTAGCAGTTACCGAAATTACCTTCCCCACTTAAATAAACAACGTAACTGACAGCAACAATGTGTACTACAAAAAAGATCGGGTTATAGCAAGCATGAAAGTTGAGAAAGACAAGATCTCCAGGCCTTACCTTGGAGAAACAGCGAAACTAACAAAAGGAGAGTATACGAGCATTGAACATATACTGGATGAGATTCGTGGAAAGACAGAATTAGAGAAATTGGATTACGTAATAGATCCAATAACCAAACATCTTTCATTATGGATGCATTATTGGGAAGGTATAACTTTTTCAAGCCCGCAAATTCCTAGTCTCTTTGGATTCAAAGGCGTCAGGGATGGAACTGGTTATCATATAGGTTACAAACAAGGAAGCTCGAAACCTAGCACATTCACTACCCAAGATCTTGTTGCTGACTATCCTGTTGATGTATGTGCTGGTACTCAGCTTATGTTTATTTACCTGGACATAATTCATTATCAAATAGTAGTAGACACAAAAACACCTCCCCTACCTCCCCTTTATGAGTCATTGATACAAATCCTCCAGTGAAAAACGGCTACGCATGTACAATTGAACCGAATCATCGTAAAGTGTTAAGTAATTTGGATTTCAAAAAAATTTGGTCAACAATATTTCTAATATTTCTGTGAATTTGCGCACAGAAACTGGAGGACTTGTTTCTTTCGCTGGAGGGGGAAAAGTTGTTCTGACTTTGAAATTTCAAAAGTTTAGCAATTGATCAATATGGATTCATATTACCACAACCAAGCAAACCTACCACATTTCTCGGGGCATTATAAACAACGAGGCAGTGGCTTCGGTGCATTAGCCTTGGGAATAAGAAGATTGGCACTTCCACTGGCTCGAAAAGTTGTGATACCCGCGGCTAAAAAAATCGGAAAAAAATCTAATTCTTCAGGCAGCTCCAGAACTGATAGAAGTTGCAACAAAAAGAAAAAGTCCTAAGCAGGCACTCAAAAGCACCGTTAGAAAGAAAATCAAAAAGCAAGTAGGAGGAGGAAGTAGGTCTCGGAAAAGTCATCCGAATGAACGACGGCGGTTAAACGAAAAACGACACGCGTCATTCCCAGAAAACGAATTGCACAGAGAAATCGCTCCGATTTCTTTAAAAGGGTTAAAAACTATTTCTATTTTAATCCCGAGTGAAGCAACTCACGGCTCCTTGGACTTATTTGAAAAACCGCCTTTACTTGACACTTTTGAAAATGCAATCACCAAAAAAATTGGACCATCCTACTCTCCTGATGGTCATATGCTCGAGTTTCAAGTACTCGGCGACAGAAATAATTTCATCGATATTCAACGTACTCGTTTGGAAATAGTAGCACGAATTGTTCGAAGCAATGGAACCGTGCTTCGAACGCATGCATCAGATCCTTCATCTTCATTATTTTCTGAGTGTACACTGTCTCTGAATGGTGAGAAAATATCAACTACCAACGCTAATTTTGCCCACAAAAGCTTAATTGAGACCGAGTTTTCATACGGTAATGATGCCAAGAAAACATGGTTGGCTTGTCAAGTTTCTTATTATGAAGAAAACTCATCAGCTATTGACGGTGCTGGAAGGAGAGCTGATGATGTTACTGAGCGTAAAGGTCTCGTTGCGGCCTCGAGCGAGCTGTAGCTATTTGGTAAAATTGCTTGCGACTTTTTGTCGTGTGACACGCATCTTCTTAGCGGTGTGACAATTGAATTGTCTCTTAGACGTTCTCCTAACTTTTTTGTTGTCATATCTGAAGATGCATTTAAACACTACAAGGTCCAAACAATCGAAGCTAATCTCTATCTCAGAAATATGACTGTGACTGACTATGTTCTCTCATCAATAGAAAAAAACTTTGTTGAAGAACCCGGCAATTAACAATTACATCGAAGTAGTACCAAAAATGTTTCTCGCAACTGCAGGAGTACAAAGCTGGCGACAAGAGGATGTTTTTGCAAAAGAATCTGTTCGAAGAATGATAGTAGCAATGAGCATAAACGAAGCATATTTGGGTACTGAAGGACAAACCCTTTTCATTACCAGAAATTTGGGTTGATTGAGATCCTTGTGTACAGAAACGGTCTACCCATTGCCGGAACTCCCATCTCAACATCAGACAATAAAAGAACTTATTACAATACGCTTGAGGCTCTTGATTTTGTTTTGAACACTAGTCATGGAATCAGTCTCGTTAATTATGATAATCATTATATTATGGCTTTTGATCTCATGTCTACTCAGGAGGCTTCACACGATTTTATTCATCCTGAATTGACCAATTGTACTATTTCGGTCGAACTCAAAATTGACGCAGGTCCCGTTAATAACGTCGAGTTTTATTTATGGAAGAGCGTGCATCAACAGTTTATGTGCGTTCAGATAGAAAAATTACCGAAAAAACATTCTTATGAACTAAGATAGACATGAATAATCTTCAACAAGTAGAAGTTATCAACCGTTGTAAACATTTGAAAAATCGCTTGAGAGGTTTTTTCCGGCAGATTTCCCATGCTCCTCAGTACTGAAAAACGATAACACGTTCATGATTATGAATGCCTCACCATCGGATCAACCTGGAACCCATTGGTTGCTTTTTGCTCAAGCTGGAGGACAAATTTTCTTCGCAGATCCTCTAGGTAAAAGATTCTGTTTAATACATGTTTTCTGTAATGTAATACATACTTTCTGTTTAATACATGTTTTCGCTATTGAACACACTTTACTAGAAAATTTAGTCAAGACTGGAGAATTTAGGAGGAAAATAGTATCAATTGAACGAACAATTTGCTGGCAGAGATGAAATTAGAACTGATACCGTATGATTATTACAATAAAAAATGTTAATATCTTCCTCAAGGTTCCCCTGTTCAGTTGCTATCGTAAACTATTTAAGCAAAAATACACATTTTGGGATCAATAGCTAGCAATTTTCTTGCAAAATAGTTATTAACTCGCTTTTTTTCTTAATTTATGACGGAAATTTTCTCAAAAATATCCAACTGAGAAAGAATTGGTGCTAGTTAAAGCATTCCAAAATATATGTACAAAATGAGAATATAAAGGTGTATTTTTACGATCTAAGAACAAATTAGGAGCAGCTCTGTTAGTTATAATCTGAAAACCTCCGGAAATACGCAAGAGAACCTAGCTCCTAACATCTACAATATAAAAACTTCTGAAAGAGCGAGTCTCAAAAAATTGATTTAGCAAAGCAAATCAAGGTGCCAACTGGAACAGTTGTGTAATTTTCCAATTTTTATTAAGAAAAAAACTCTATGTAGTAAAAATGTAGTAATGTATTGTTTATAGTGTTGTATATTATATGTAGTATTGTGTATGTATGTAGCAAGGAAAAGTAGATCTTGAAAGCAAGTTTTCGATTTATGTTTTATGTATCTCCATCCAAAAGATGTCGAATTGGATTTGCTTCTCAAAAATTATCCTCAAAACATTTGATTTTTCATATAAAGTATCTAATATATCAAATGATAACAATTTTTTCTCAAGATATACTTTATAAGCTAAATTTTAGTAAAATTAGCTCAAATCTTCTAAGAAATAAATTGAGTTTCTATCTCATTTTTTGGCATTTTCTCAGTTTCTGCTTCATCTACTATCTACCAAATGAATCCAATTTGAGCAAATTTTTACTTGAAAATTGAATTTTAGATGGAAAAACGTATCGTTTCAACGAACGTTCAACAATCCGAAGCTGAATTAATACCATAAATCCTTTACTAAAAAGCATTACAGGATTTTCTCAACCTCATAACTGTATAATGCTGTTTTAAATCTGAATTTCTATTTTAGACTAAATTTTTAGTTGGAATGGTGTTTATCATTATCTTGAAACTTTCAAAGTTTAGCAAAATATACATTTTTTCCAGGTCATTTATCAATTTCTTTTCTGAAATCATCAAAAAATTATTAGAAAAACATAATTCTTAATATGTCAAACCACATTATCAGCTTAAGAAGCTCTGCTCTATGAAAACTTTTACAAGCACTAAACAAGGAAAACTTTAAACTAATAACTACAAAAAACCTTTCAATTAGTTGATGTTTTCCAAATACCCAAGTTTTACAATTTTTAGGCAAATACTTAAATACTCATTAGCATATGTTATGCACTTTACTACAAATTTATCACAACAAAGTCTCCGCAAGCTTGCAACCAAGGGAGTTTTTACTGTTGATTAAAAGTTTTCGGATCGAGTTCCATGGAAAGCTTCACGACGATTTGAACTCAATTTTTGCTGTCTTTAACATCAATCAAAACCTTTGAATAAAAAAAATAAATGACAGTTCAGGTAATGTAATGAAAACACTGTATAATTACTGACTAGATTTGTTACAATTGCTGAGACTTTTCAGATTCAGTAAAAACTAATAATCATAGTAATTTCTAAGTTTTTTTTTTAAAAAAAACTTAAAAATTTTACCTTCTCCTGAAGTGTGTTTGGAGTCTGTCTGCTGAGCACATAATTTAATATTAAGCTGAGAATGCTTCTTCTTGAAATGATTAGCGAGTTCCTCGCTGCTATAAGTATAAAAATTACAGTTAGAACACTTCAAAACACCGCATGTTCTACGATGTCTTGATGCATCTTTGTTAGTGTATTCCCTGCCACATTCAAGACATGCAACTCTTTCGTTTCTATTGAGTGAAGGCATCTCAATAGCAATGAAAAATTAAATGGGAGATATAAAATGTACCAAATTTTTTTTAGATAAGGTGAGTTGAATAGCCTCAAAAAATGAATAAAATAAATAAAAACAGCAAACTTATTAACCAATTGTTTTTAACGAGAAAGAAAATTAGCATGGGTATGCTATTTAACCTAGCTGAAATAAAAATCATCCAATCTAACCATGGAATTTTTAAAAGTATCAACCAATCAGAATCGAGCATTAATTACAAGGAAACTTTTATCTTTTCTGATATCAACCAATCAGAATTGAGCTTCAATAGTCATGTGATTTTCGACAATTTCAATGTCCAACAATCAGAATTGAGCTTCAAAAGTTATGTAATTTTCAACAAATTCAATGTCAACCTATCAGAATTATGCTTCAAAAGTCATGAAATTTTCAAGAAATTTAATGTCAAGCAATCAGAGTTGAGCTCTTCTTCTCATGAATTTTTCAACAATTTCTTTAAAGTTGGTAGATTTTGAGGGTACTTTTACAGACATTATTTGTGTTAATAACCAATCAGAATGAAGTAATCACAAATTTTAAAAAACTTTGTAGATCAGAACCAGACTATGTTTATGAAACTTCTTAATCAATAAATTTTATTGAATTTTTCCAACATAACTAAGATTTGAAGTTTGATACCCTAGTGGGATAAATGAGATTTTTTGTCTAGTTTATATTGTTTTTTCCATATTCAATTCAAGTTTTGAAATTTCGATCAACATTTTTTCGATTTGTTCTATTTCTAACCAGTGAAAAAAGAAATTACCAAAATATACATTTTTATCGTTTTCTTTTTGGTATATTGTAATATAAACAACCGGAAGTCTATTAATTTTGGATAAACGATTAAAAGATATTCTGACAAATCTGGATTTTGTATTTGTATCAAATTCAAAATGTTCCTTATCTCCAATTTTTGTTTCGTAGGCTCTTCCATTGTTTTGTTTTTTACTGATCGACCACTCAATCTGAGTTAACTCTTCTAAATAAAAGCATTGTTGATAAATCTGACAGTACTCTTCTTTTTTGTAATCTCCTCTCCATCTTTTTAACAAAACTATTGAACTTTCTGTGTTTCTATACAAGTTAAAACTAATACAATCTCCATTAACTTCATCTGTCCACCACTCTTGTAGTTTTTTGTAGTAGTTCAATTTTAAAATCTGATAAATGTTCAATTCAGGCATTGAATAGGCTTTTGATGGAAACATTTTTCTTACTGAAATATACGAAGAAACTTAAAAAACTCGAATTGTTTTATCATTTTTAGAGTATTTTGTAGTAACAATCACCGTAAATATTTTTAAATTTTTTAGAGACTAATTAGTTTCAAGGAAATTCATGTAGCCAATAAAAACCTCAAATTAAGGCAGAAAAAAATTCAAAACAACCGATGAAATTCAAAAAATCTAAAAAAATAATGATAATGTTTTCAACTAAATATACATTCTTAATTGTAATTTTATTAAATTGAGGCAAAATTTAGCTAAATTTTGATGAAAACAGTTATTAAATAAATTTATCTGTAATTTCCTAAACAAATAGTGGAAAATCTATTGATGATTGGATAGAGCTTTATGTCAATTTTGATTAGATTTTCATGTACTGTCTGAATTTTCCTCAGATATCCCAGCTCTAAATGTGAACGTCAGTGACAAAAGATAGTTTTGAACCAATAATATCTCAATTACCAAACATGCAAAACATCGCAAAGCTTTACTGATGTTTACAATTATCAACAAACATAAAGTCTCCCAATATTTTGGGACAGTTCTTTGAATTCATTCAAAGTATAATTGACATATGCAACTTGCTTGAAGTCTTCATTTTCCTTTTGCAGTGAAGAGTCGAATCTGAATGTAGGGTGGCTTGTTCACACTGTACTTCTTGATTGTGACACACACCCTACTCATGTTGTATGTTGCTGTTTCATATACTTTATTACAGATCTCCAGCTCCTGATCCATAGTTGATTCTTTGGCAGGTTTGGCTTCATATATAGGTACGAGTCCAAGGTTTTCAGCATCGTGAATAACAGTATTCCGTATTGCGGATATTGCTTCGCCTTCTTTTTCACTAAGACAGACTTGTTGAGATTTTTCAAATTGTCCCAAATCATTTATTTTTAATAGTTGGAAGCACGGTTCCAAGCATATTTTTCCCTTGTAAGATTTTTGGAACCAAACAAATCTCCCAATTCTTTTTTGATTTTTTGATATTAATTCAATATAGTTGGAATTATCAACTTTTCTCGAGTACATTTTGAAGAACAAACTGATCAGATGAGGAGAAATGAGAGAAATGACTTTGAGATTAAATGAAAATGGAAGTAAGCAGAATGAGTCATCGCCATTTCCATATATAGAAGTAGTACCAAATATGGAAGGATTTCCCTATATGGAAGCTGCGTAGGCGTTACTACTACTATATAACTCCACCATTTTCTGCAAAAATCATTTTTCCCAATGGCAGCTGCTATGTGTCAAGCTCTTCCCAGCTTTTATTCAGATTATAATAGTAAATCATTGTTTATTTCTGTTTCCAACGATTTTTACGAAAAATACATAATAACCCAAGATTATTGCGTCTCTACTCACGATTCTTTCTGTTCCTTGGGAAATTGAAAATTTCATATAATTTTAATTGGAACTTCCCTCAGCCAAATTCTTCAGACATTAGACAAATATCAATACATATATCAAGAAATTGATTGTCTTTACACTTTGTACAAGCACAGATTCTTTTCGAGTATTGTCACAACAAGTGGGGAAGTCTTCAATCAGCTTAGTTGTGGAGTGCAGCATAATTTACGATGGAAAGGAGCAGAAAAAACACCAAGCGTATCAAGGAAACGACTTGTTCGCAAAAAGTTCAAAAAACATTATCTAAGTTCTAATCAAAAACTTGCATCTACGCAAACTCTTGGCTCAGCATTTTTAGACAGAATTCATAAAGTACAAAACTCAGAATATGAACATGATTTGTTAAAAATAGTTGACTGTTTTATTGATGGTTATGGATTTGTAAGTAATGATCATGTCAATTTTTCAAAAAAAAAAAAAAACTTCTGATATTCCATCTATTTTCTCTCATATAATTACAAAGTTACCATTAATTACCAATAAAAAATCACCGTTGTCAAAAACATTTGCAAAAAAATTTTCAAACATGTAAGAAAGATGTAATACTTCTTTTGATTTTCAAAAAGTTGCAAAAAACAATTCAATTTTTTTAACAAGTTGTAAAAAGTGTTTCAATTTTTTTGACATAATGCGAAAAGTGTTTCAACTTTTTTGAGAAGATTCGAAAAGTGTTTTACTTTTTTTAACAAGATGCAAAAATTCTTTCACTTTTTCACTACAATTGCTGCAATATTTTTATACGACATACAACAACCAACGAAAAAATTACACAATCTGGCGTTCATTAACATTTTAACTGCTGTCAACTTGATTGAAAACCTGGTAATAAATCGAAATGCCCAACACGCGGTTCAGTCAGCGTCTTTTGACGCTCAATGGAAACGAGAACCCGGACCCTCAAGAACCCGCTCAACGTCACCAACTTGGCAGGAAAAAAGTAGTGCAAACCTTAAGAGAAGTAAAAAACACAAACGAAAAAGTCTCAGCGGTAATAGAAAAACCCAAAAACAAAAACGTGAAAAAGAGTCAGTAGAAGGCTCTGACTCATACGGAACGCCCCATAACGGTTCAGAATCTCCAATGTCAGAAAAGACGAAGGCGAAAACGAAACAATGGGAAAATTACCAAGATTGAAGAAAAGTTGTTGAAAACTAAATACAGTGATAAAGGTCCCGCGTTATTTGGTAGTGTGAACAACTTGATAAAAGCAACCAATTTGTCGCGAAAGAAAGTTAAACAGTTCCTTCATACTGAACCTGTTTACACGAAATATCGAACTGTCATCCAAAAAACGCCGAGACTCAAGGTCATAGTTTACGATATCGACGAAATCTGGTCATTAGATCTGGCCTTTAATGATAAATTTGCCCAGTACAACCATGATATTAAATATCTGGTTGTTGCAGTTGACTGCATGTATCGCTATCTCAGAGTGCAACCCTTGAAATCAAAGCATGCTACTACAACAGGAGAAGCGTTCAAACTAATGATAACGACAAAACAACCGAAAGAAGTATGGGTGGACAAGGGCACATAGTTTAAAGGGTCCTTCGAAGCATTATGTTGAAAAAAGGCATAAAAACATATAGCACAGAGAGCGAGAAAAAGTCTGCATTCGCTGAAAGAAATATCCGTTCCTTGAAAAATCCTATTTATAAATAGTTACAGGATAAATTGATTTACTCATACATTGACAAATTGCAAGATTTTGTCAATGCAATTAATTCGAGAACAAATTGTGTCACAAATCTTGCACCAAACAAAGTAACCAAAAAAGATGTTCCTCGCCTGATTTCATTAAGAGCAGAACAATCATTGAAATTAGTTCGCCGTCCAAAATTTTATGTTGGTGATTATGTTAGACTCGCCAAAGTAGACATACCTTTTCGCAAGGTTTACAAACAATCGTTCACCGATGAAGTGCTTAGAGTTTTGACATACCAACACGAAAACCCCCAACATACAATATGACTGATTCTAACAGAGAACCGATTGAGTAAAAATTTTACGAGTCTGAACTAATTCGCGTTCTGGAGAAGGACAATCATGACTGAGGGCACTTCTAACAGCCTTTTCACCCACAATGTTCCCCTTTCCTTCACAGTTACCCTAGTTTCATCTGCATCAATGAACGTTTTTAATGATAATTATGCAAGGTGAATGGCGAGTAGCAGTTACAGAAATTACCTTCCCCACTTAAATAAACAACGTAACTGACAGCAACAATGTGTACTACAAAAAAGATCGGGTTATAGCAAGCATGAAAGTTGAGAAAGACAAGATCTCCAGGCCTTACCTTGGAGAAACAGCGAAACTAACAAAAGGAGAGTATACGAGCATTGAACATATACTGGATGAGATTCGTGGAACGACAGAATTAGAGAAATTGGATTACGTAATAGATCCAATAACCAAACATCTTTCATTATGGATGCATTATTGGGAAGGTATAACTTTTTCAAGCCCGCAAATTCCTAGTCTCTTTGGATTCAAAGGCGTCAGGGATGGAACTGGTTATCATATAGGTTACAAACAAGGAAGCTCGAAACCTAGCACATTCACTACCCAAGATCTTGTTGCTGACTATCCTGTTGATGTATGTGCTGGTACTCAGCTTATGTTTATTTACCTGGACATAATTCATTATCAAATAGTAGTAGACACAAAAACACCTCCCCTTTACGAGTCATTGATACAAATCCTCCAGTGAAAAACGGCTACGCATGTACAATTGAACCGAATCATCGTAAAGTGTTAAGTAATTTGGATTTCAAAAAAATTTGGTTAACAATATTTCTAATATTTCTGTGAATTTGCGCACAGAAACTGGAGGACTTGTTTCTTTCGCTGGAGGGGGAAAAGTTGTTCTGACTTTGAAATTTCAAAAGTTTAGCAATTGATCAATATGGATTCATATTACCACAACCAAGCAAACCTACCACATTTCTCGGGGCATTATAAACAACGAGGCAGTGGCTTCGGTGCATTAGCCTTGGGAATAAGAAGATTGGCACTTCCACTGGCTCGAAAAATTGTGATACCCGCGGCTAAAAAAATCGGAAAAAAATCTAATTCTTCAGGCAGCTCCAGAACTGATAGAAGTTGCAACAAAAAGAAAAAGTCCTAAGCAGGCACTAAAAAGCACCGTTAGAAAGAAAATCAAAAAGCAAGTAGGAGGAGGAAGTAGGTCTCGGAAAAGTCATCCGAATGAACGACGGCGGTTAAACGAAAAACGACACGCGTCATTCCCAGAAAACGAATTGCACAGAGAAATCGCTCCGATTTCTTTAAAAGGGTTAAAAACTATTTCTATTTCAATCCCGAGTGAAGCAACTCACAGCTCCTTGGACTTATTTGAAAAACCGCCTTTACTTGACACTTTTGAAAATGCATTCACCAAAAAAATTGGACCATCCTACTCTCCTGATGGTCATATGCTCGAGTTTCAAGTACTCGGCGACAGAAATAATTTCATCGATATTCAACGTACTCGTTTGGAAATAGTAGCACGAATTGTTCGAAGCAATGGAACCGTGCTTCGAACGCATGCATCAGATCCTTTATCTTCATTATTTTCTGAGTGTACACTGTCTCTGAATGGTGAGAAAATATCAACTACCAACGCTAATTTTGCCCACAAAAGCTTAATTGAGACCGAGTTTTCATACGGTAATGATGCCAAGAAAACATGGTTGGCTTGTCAAGTTTCTTATTATGAAGAAAACTCATCAGCTATTGACGGTGCTGGAAGGAGAGCTGATGATGTTACTGAGCGTAAAGGTCTCGTTGCGGCCTCGAGCGAGCTGTAGCTATTTGGTAAAATTGCTTGCGACTTTTTGTCGTGTGACAAGCATCTTCTTAGCGGTGTGACAATTGAATTGTCTCTTAGACGTTCTCCTAACTTTTTTGTTGTCATATCTGAAGATGCATTTAAACACTACAAGGTCCAAACAATCGAAGCTAATCTCTATCTCAGAAATATGACTGTGATTGACTATGTTCTCTCATCAATAGAAAAAAACTTTGTTGAAGAACCCGGCAATTAACAATTACATCGAAGTAGTACCAAAAATGTTTCTCGCAACTGCAGGAGTACAAAGCTGGCGACAAGAGGATGTTTTTGCAAAAGAATCTGTTCGAAGAATGATAGTAGCAATGAGCATAAACGAAGCATATTTGGGTACTGAAGGACAAACCCTTTTCATTACCAGAAATTTGGGTTGATTGAGATCCTTGTGTACAGAAACGGTCTACCCATTGCCGGAACTCCCATCTCAACATCAGACAATAAAAGAACTTATTACAATACGCTTGAGGCTCTTGATTTTGTTTTGAACACTAGTCATGGAATCAGTCTCGTTAATTATGATAATCATTATATTATGGCTTTTGATCTCATGTCTACTCAGGAGGCTTCACACGATTTTATTCATCCTGAATTGACCAATTGTACTATTTCGGTCGAACTCAAAATTGACGCAGGTCCCGTTAATAACGTCGAGTTTTATTTATGGAAGAGCGTGCATCAACAGTTTATGTGCGTTCAGATAGAAAAATTACCGAAAAAACATTCTTATGAACTAAGATAGACATGAATAATCTTCAACAAGTAGAAGTTATCAACCGTTGTAAACATTTGAAAAATCGCTTGAGAGGTTTTTTCCGGCAGATTTCCCATGCTCCTCAGTACTGAAAAACGATAACACGTTCATGATTATGAATGCCTCACCATCGGATCAACCTGGAACCCATTGGTTGCTTTTTGCTCAAGCTGGAGGACAAATTTTCTTCGCAGATCCTCTAGGTAAAAGATTATGTGACTATCCCTTCGTGTACAAGAATATGCGATGTACAATTCACGAGGGAAATCAACTACTGATGAAAAGACCAATACAATCAGCTGATTCAGTGCTATGCGGACTTTATTGTATTTATGTTGCTCATGTTTTAAATACAAACAAATTTCCAGTAAATTTCAAACTTATTGATCATGATTTGATAAGATTTGCTAAATATATGTTATTCTAAATTAATTTATTGATGTTTTTTGCAAGTTAATGTAAGCCGCGAAAAGTTCCATATCAAGTCCTTCGAAATATTAAGGCATGGTCATTTGGTTTAGAGGGCAATAGCTAACCCGGCGTTGCTCGTCGCTACGCTCCTCGGTAACGCCTCCTGATTGTGTAGTAACATTTTTGTTTTGAAAGTACAAGAGAGCAAAAAAAGCAGTATTTAAAATTTGGATTATTTCTTCATGATAAAATTCATAAACAAAGTGTTTGGATCAATTTCCATACAACCAAACCCACTTAAATTTATGTCAATTGTTCTAGAAAACTCAGCAGCATTTTCGTCTTTCAAAATATTAGTAAAGCGTTCAATTGTTACGTTAGTAATCATGTCAGTTTGAGTTCGAACAGATTTAGTCGAAGCAAACTTGAGGCAATCGTCTGCGAACTGGAAGACCACTAACATCTAGGTTGTTGATGGAGTTATAATTCACAGCTATTTTCAGTTTTTCCATCAGAGTGCCAGACAATTCATAGTTGGAGCAACCCAAAATTAAGTATTTGAAGGTAGAGAGAAGGCAAGGGACAACGAAGGCTTTTGAAGTCATCTTGTTAAGAAAATCGGTAGACTCTTTTGTGAATTCGACTAGCACATGATAATGTTTTTCGTTGTCAATCGATTGATTGCAAAAATCTAATTTATTCGTATGGGAGGATACCGCAAAATTTGTATTTGAAGCAAAGCCAGAGAAAATGGGTTCATGATTCAGGATGAAAAATTTGTAGTTTTTACGGAATTGTTTGAAATAATCAGGGGATTGCTCATACATTGCTTCAATCATTGCTTTGTAGGTAGTTTCAATTAATAAACAGGTTAATAATTTTACACGACTCGACAGTTATCATCATTTTCACTTTCGCTTCCTTTTCCGAGCATGAAGATTTCTTAGGTTAGTTTAGCTTTTTTCCAAGTTTATCAGACACATCGCATTTTTTTCCTTCCGTCAATCTTTTAATTTTTGTGTAATTGTCCGCCAAGGAATCGAATTCACCAGTTGACTAAGTTATTCCTTGTCGATACTTGAAAGTTCTCTCTTCGTCTTTTTTGTACAATTTGATAGTTGCATAAGTACCTGTCTGTGCGAATGTTTTCGCACCGACTCTAACTAAACGTTTATCATTCGAAGATATATCCCGAAAATCATCGAAATAGTCAACATCCGTTTCAAGAGAAGCGTACATAATAATTGAATTACAACCAACTGGTTTTTAGTGTGGAACGTTGAAGAATGACTGATCACAGTATACAAGACAGATCATGCGTTCCGAAAATTAAAGTTTATGTGGCAGCTTTACGAGCGCCCTAAACCATAATGATAAAACCTAATCACCAAGGAAATATTATCTTCAACGAGAAACAAAATTTTATACGGGTATTTCATTGCTTTTTTCCTCCGGGTATATGCTAAAAATCTTCTATTGTTTTTTTATCACGGTTATTTTAATGACTGCTATCAATCATGGTAATGAAACTTTAACAGCATGTCAAAGAGTGTCTGACAAACTAACAAGAAAACTTGAACCTAAGTGCAGTCGCCCGTAGCCACTATAATAAAGCTATCACATATATCTGAAAAGTCGGATTTTCACATGCAAGCTTAACATAGTCTTGAGCGTCGTGCGTAAAAGAATAAATAAAATTTGATAGCCTCGCTTAAAATATTATTAGCTTTGACCATGCCACCCCTTTTCTGATCTCATTCTCATTAATTAACTTTTCATACTTTTCAATCTCTCATTTTCTTTTTGCTAACTCAGTCATATTAATTAAACAAAACTTAAAACATCTTGAAGTCATGACTAGTCCTTAACAAATAATATCAGTGTCTGATCGAGAAAGAACAATTTTTTATCAGACATATACGAGAGAATCGATTGCAGTCATTCATCAACAGAATGAGAGAGTACCCCGTCTACAGCAAGTCCGTTCAATGACTTGGCAACCCGAAAAAACGACGACAATAAAAAAGTGAATTGACTACAAAAAATCATATATTGCTACCAAACTACCTCCTTGTGCACATCAATCTACTACGACAGAACCGAAAAGAATGTACGAGAGTTGTACTATTCACGAGAGCTAACCAGCATTAGAAAAGACTGAGATAAACGACACAACCGCGCTCGAGCAGTCTCCGAGAAAAATTCTCTTCGCCTATGACTGCGAGTCAATGCCACTGTATGAAAATCAGGAGGGATGCATTCGTGATTGTGTAGAGCGCCAAGCGTACTGGGATATTCCGACAGCAATGTCTCCCGAGTCCTTTGTTAGGGGAACAGTTTCAACTAAAGAACAATCAACTTCCTATTCGGATGCTCGGGTTTCATCGACACAGTGTGCGGAGACAATTGATCTAGTGACTCCAGACCTTATTCAAGGAACCCCTCCAGCTGCAGCTTGCTATGCGCCAAGAAAAAGAAAACTACAATTTCGCGATTTCTAATAACTTAAGGAAAAAACTTTCCTTTGTTTCAAATATTGTTCCAAGATTTTACAATTTCATTTTTGTTTGATTTGATTTTTGAATGGATTCAACATGACCGTGTGTGTTTTATTTATCTCAGTTTTCATCTCGATCAATAGATTAATTAAAGTTTGCTCTGTAGTGTTTTCAGCAAAATGTTAAAGAAAAACATGAAAAGCTAAAAAAAAATCATTAATCGAGAATAATTTTTCGCTAAAACTGTTGTTTGAGAAAGAATGAGAGAGAGAGAGAGAGACACACAGAGAGAAAGAGATGCGCTTGCATATTAATGAACCCCATTTGAAATATCCTTTTCAGGATATTGCTTTTTTTTCAAAAGAAAGATAAACATGGAAGGTTCCAACATTTTCTTGTTGGTAGTCCAACTATTTTTATTTGGCTTTTTTATTAAACACTCTCTGCTCTCTCTATCTCATTTTACTTTGTGCCCGGTGGGGTTAGCCAGGTCTTACGCAATGTAACAGAGAGTGTTTAAAGCCATAATTCTGCTTTGTAGTTCGTTTATATACATGTTTTGCGTGTAAAACTGGCAGTTCTTTGGTAAAAAACGTGAAAAATGAAAACGTATGTTTTTTTTTCGAAAAAAGAACAAGACCCTTAACCCTGCTCAGAAAATCAAAGCAAATTGACTGAGGGTACTGTCGAAGGATTTGGAGACAAAAATTTTTTTTCCCAATTTTTTTTTTATATTTACACAAAAATTAGAGTTTCTCAAAAAAAATCACAACTTTTTAAGCGTCTACTCTCATTGATTGAGTTAAAAATGGTTTTTCAATTTCTACGGTTGTCTTAATTAGGCATCACATAGCTTCTAAAAATTTCATATTACATATTCACTTTAATTGAAAATGAGAAAATCATTTTACGGTAAAAAGGAAGAGAAAGATTTTTAAAAAAATGTTTTTAAGTTTTGAACACTACCAATAGAACTTTTCTCGAGATCATATACAGTTTACTGGTTTGTTTTTAATTGATTCCGAAGACATTTTGGTTAAATTCGTTTTCCTTTTTTTCACAACATAATAAGTTTGAGGTGTTCTTTTAATTTGGAAAGAAAATTTGTTTTTCACTTGACTTTACAGATAGGGAGGCGTTCCCGAGGAGCGTAGCGACGAGCAACGCCGGGTTAGCTATTGCCCCTTAAACCAAACTGCCATGCCTTAAAACTTCGAAGGACTTGACATGAATTGTTTCACGGTACAGTGAATCACATGAAAGAAACATTGAGTTTTATATGTTTTAAACATATTCAAATGACGATCTATGCTTATCATATATCTGCAATTAGCAAGATATCCAAGTTCAAAAAACGTTTCTTTTTTTTAACACTATCTCATTTTTCAACTTATTCATATAGTTGAGGGCTTTAATTTCTTTACACTTTAATTTCAGATTTCTACTTTTTATTATACCTATTTGAGCAAAGCAAAAGGTGGGCTTGAAATCGTTAAAAAAATTATTGCGTTAAAAAAATTAAAAGTTAAGTTTAGTCAGAAAAAGTTTTAGGCTGAATCTGAATCAATCTAAGTTTTGAGTTTTGTAATTTAGTGCTGAAATGTTAATTGAAAGTGTAAACCATTCTCCTAAAATTGCCAAACCCTAAAAAAATTTATCGCTACCCCTTAAAATTAACAGCACAAGTTTGAGGCTGTAAATGAATCAGTTTTTCAATATAGAAAACCTTGCACTTGAACAAGGTGATGTGACATGTAGAGCCTAAAATTGTAATAAACCTAAACCCTGTTTTTGGAAAGGAAAGAAATTATGGTCAAGTTCACGGCGAAGTATATCTCTCGTTAATGGCTTCTGCTTGTCCTTACTGGGACAACTCTTGGCTTTTAGCCCTAGTCACTTCTCGTTTTTGCTTCTTCAAAACCAGTTTTACTTCAATCTTGAAAATTTTCTGAAATATTTCAGTAACTTCAACAAACATCGTCGAACTCTACTTCTTTTGCGACACCTGTTCCTTGCCAGCAGTGCGGAAAAATACTGAGCTCTAAAAGGAACTTGAGAAGACATGAGCAAAAAGTGCACAAGATCCTTCCTCCCCCTCCTCCTCAATTAGTTTGCAATGAGTGTCTCGAATCATTCGAGAGTTTTTCGGAAGCTCGAGAGCACGTCGAGCTGGCACATGACATGACGTCCAATAGTCATTGTATCTATTGCCATACAATATTTCTCACCGCGGAAACCTACCAAAAACAAATTGCTGAAGAAGCACGCATTGCCAGTTTGGTATGGAATTGAGACGAGCTCTTCCGCTGCACCGACGGAAAGTGCGTTCTGAGGTAAATTGCGCCGATACGATCTCAAAGTTGGTGAAAAAGAAATGGATTTGCCTCAAGTCATGGTGCAAAACAAGGAGGAAATAGATGCTCTCATACAGGAATACAGGAGTGAGTCAAAGAGGGTCCGAACAAAGTGCAATTCCATGTAGAAGTGGGGATGATCAAAACTCCCACTCTGCAAGACGGGGACACCATGCTGTTTCTAAACACTAGGACCATGACAGTCTACTTCGAGGGAACAGCTGGGGATCAATAAGGGCAGGATCCTACCTCGAGCTACCTGATGCACCCAGCGCTGCTTCTACTCTGCTCTGCTCAAAAATATCAACACTAAAGATGATGACCGTTTTTTTCTATAATGCTTTGTTGCAATATATCACAACGTGAATGAGCCCGCCCTCTGCCCCACATTTAGTTGGTGGCTGGAAAAAAACAAAGTCTCAACTTATGATCTGGACAAAGAAGGCACTGTGAAAATCAATGGGGAATACGAAATACCAATGGGTCTGATGGATATGGACAGATTTGAAAGACTGAACAATTGTCAAGTCAACGTCTTTCGTTCACCAATACCAAATACCCTCTCAATAATTTTCATCACCTATCCAAAACCCCCTTAATTTTTCACGCCAAAACTAGATATAAATATTAACTTTTGTATTCAGGTTCAACGATGCCGAATTGTTGCCAATAAGATTGTCGAGAAGATTCACTACTAGCCTGGTCGTGGATTTGTTGCTGCTGACAGATGGATCAAAATATCACTATGTGTTGATAAGTTATCTCCAGAAACTGGTCGATTATGTGCGGAACAAAGTGCACCGATTTCAATCTGAGATTTGCCGCAAATGTTTCTACACATGCGCTTCATTCGAAACTCTGAGAAGACATCAAGAACAATGCCCAAGCCGGGAAAAGATGACCACAAGTTCAAAACCTTAACAGCTCGTTGGTACGTACCCAGAGTAATCTACTTTGATTTGGAGTCACTGCTCTTACCAGTATACGGACCGCAACCTGATCCGCAAAAATCTAGCACACAAAAATTAAAATCCATCAACCTTGTGGCTACGCATTAGCAGTTATCGAATTTGGGAAAAAAACCTGTTAAAATTTGAACTAAAAAGAGGACCGAATGTGAAGGAAGAGCTACTTAGCTCCCTTGAATCATTAGCGCGACAAATGTACATAGAAAAAGAAAATATTACACTTTAACCGGTGTAACAGACCAGGAACGGGAAGATGCTAAAAGTTGTTGGATATGCGAGAACGATTTTTCCGACAATGATCAAGTGGTACTTGATCATTGCCATTACACCAAAAAGCGCCTGGGTGGGGCACATAATGAGTGTAACATTAATAGAAAAACAACGAATTACATCCCAGTATAGCTCATAATTTGTCAAATTATGACTTACATTTTATAATCAAAGCGCTGGCAAAAAGCGATTCGGAAAAGACTTTTTCTGTAATACCCGCATCTGAAGAAAAATACATATCCTTGACAATCTCAGTATACATAAAAACGTACACGGAAAAAAACGGAAAAATCAAAAAACTCTACGAAAATCTGAGATTCATCGATTCGTATAGGTTCATACTAGCACCGTTGGGAAAACTTGTCGATAATTTGCCCAACGAAAAGTTTTTCAACTGGAGAACTACTTTGAAAAACTCGGCCACTCACCCGAAAAAGTCAGTATGTTGAAACAGAAAGGGCATTACCCTACTCATACTTCAACTCTTTCGAAAAATTCCGAGAAACTTGCCCTCCCCCACGAGCAATGTGGAAAAATAGTCTAACAGGAGGGGATGTGAGTGTTTCAAGAAGCGAGTACAATCAAGCCCTAAAGGTTTTCACAGAACTGGAGTGTGGTTCATTTGGTGATTACCACGACTTGTACTTGACTACAGATGAGCTTTTACTTGCTTCCGTTTTCGAAGCTTTTCGTGAAGTTTGCTATCAAACATACGGGCTGGATTGCGCCTGTTACTTCACGGCAAGTAATCTTTCCGGGGATGCCTTTCTAAAAGTTTGTAAGCCCAAACTGAAACTCTTAACGGACCGTGAACATCTGGACCTTGTGCAGCGAATGATACGAGGAGGCTTGTCGTCGATTTACGCGCGCCGATTTTACAAAGCAAACAATAAATACCTCGACGATTTTTTGCCCTCAGAACCATCAAGCTACATCCTCAATATTGATGCAAAGAATTTGTACGGAGGGATAATGAAACACTGCCCTTTGCAATTAAACGATTTTTCAATAGTTGAAAATAGTCTGGCAGACATACTGCTCACCAGCGAAACCACAGAGTGGGGCTATATAGTTGAAGTCAATTTGACCATACCCGAAGAGCTTCACGACTTCTTTGCTGATTAGCCCCTTGCCCCCTCTCGTGAAGTAGTGGTCATCGGTGCAATGAGCAACGAGCAAGTCGACATGTTGTGAAAATTGGGAATCACCACACTGCCAAAAGTGCCAAAGCTTCTACAGACCTTGCATCCTAAAGAAGGATATGTTTTGCATTACCTTTCCCTAAAATTGTACCATGAGCTGGGAATGAAAATAATTCACCTCGGAAAAGTTCTTCAGTTCGCCAAAGTCACTGGATGGCACCCTTTGTAGATCTCAACACCCGCCTACGAAAAGCCGCGGTAAATAAATTCCAGGAGAATTTTTACAAACGAATTGTTAATTCAGCTTTTGGTAAGACAACGGAGTCTGAGTTAGGTAGAAAGAAGCTGGAGATTGTAAGAAATGAGAGAGAACTTTTACAAAAAACAGCTCTATGCACAATGAAAAGCTTTCAAATTATTGACGATCAATTAGCTACAATCAGCTTTTTAGTAACAAACATATTGTGGACAAACCTATGATAGATGGTGCGACCATCCTAGACCTCGCCAAGCGTTTCATGTTTCAGTTTCATTATCAAAAATGAAACCGAATCTAAATTTGGAACTCCTTTTCTCCAACACGGATAGTTGTATTTATGCCATAAAAACTGATGACATTTACCGAGACTTAGAGAAACTAAAAGCTGATTTCGACTTTTCAAATTACGATGAGTTCCATTTTTTTCGAGGATTTCAACAAGAAAGTTGTGCTGAAGTTCAAAGACGAGACTGGTGGGAAGCCCATCAGAGAAATCATTACCTTAAAACCGAAACTGAATTTGATCGTGCTTAATGGTAAATAAAATTTAAGCCACCCTTCCACCCCCATTCCTACCTTTTACAGAACAAAATTACCACCACCAATCTCCCTTCCCCCCTTAATTTGTTGCATTGATCTATGGGCATTTAGCTGATTTAGGCAACATTATAAAATAATGCCTAAACGTTGATTTAACTGACAACATATTCCTTCTCTTTTCCTCTTTTTTAATCATAATTTAGAGTCTTCTGCTCTTTTTTGGTAAAATGAATCAAACTTTGTTTGGTATAAATTGAGTTGCTGAAGTGAAATGAAACTATCCCCTGCGTTGTAGAAAAGAATCATAATTATGCTTCTGTTTAGAAGGCACTCAAAAATTGAGTGTCAAAGGAATAAAACGGAGTGCACAGAGAGAACTGGTCCACCAAACCATCAGGGACACATTATTCACTGGAAAAACAATGAGAGTGTACAACTATAATATAGTTCCGAAAGGTCACACCAATATGACAGTGAAACAAAACAAACTTGCATTATCACCATTCGACTCAAAACGTTTTTCCTTTTCGACTGAATTTCGACAGTGCCCTTTGGCCATAAAGCTGCCGAAGAAAATGTTTTTCTAGAAGACATTTACATGGACACCGAGTGGGCCAACTCATACAATGAAACTGATAACAGTTCTCCCGATTTTCAACTTCCAGATTGGGGATTTTTACAGCGCCCCTACTCAGAAACAGAGCTGCAAGAAGAAGAAGCTTCTAGTAGCCGAGTCCGTGAACGTATCCTTATAAATAACCCATTTATTTTATCTGAAGCTTCAAAAGAACGACAATCTAAAAAACAGCGCAAAGAAAAACAAAGCAAAAAACATTAAATTCTGAAACATGTAATTTCAGATGATTTTTACTGTTCCTCTTTTTTATACTTCGACTTGTACATGTTTTGGTTTTTACCAATTTACAAATATTAAACTACTCGTATTGGGCTCAATCACTGTTTTAACATAAATAGCTTCAGGCAAAGAAACTAGTTCATGCAAACCAAGTGTTCATTCAAACAAATGGGTGAAATCCTTTGGCTGGTTTTGAATAACAAACGTTTAATAGCATGACAAATCTTCGACGAAAAGAAAGAAAGCCAGGAAATGATATCCACATGAATCTAGGACGAAAAAAGTTTAGGAATTAGGCCGATTCACTTTAATTATCGCCGGAAAAAGGACCGCTTTACAAGGAATTACAAGGAATTATTGTATCGCGTCCCGGTTGTTGAGCTCAGCTTAACAAGATCCTAAGGAGGGACTCTTTTCATTTAGGGGTGGGAACTTGCGTTCAGTTACAAAATCCTAGGATAGGGGTCTTCCAAAAAAGTAAAGACCCCTTTCCTAGGATTTTCTTTTACGTGAGGACCCCCCCCCCCCCTAGGAAGGACCCCCCCCCTTAGGATCCGGGACACGATACAATACTACTTTCAACACCAAGGCGAACCAATTGGAACAAAACAATAAGCTAGGCTAAGTCGCTGCTCTACTCGAAAAAGGAGACAATTAGGGTTGCGCTTTTTATCGACGTATTGTTTTTTTTCCATGATGAACCCGCAAATCTTAAAATTAGCTTCCGGCACACATACCGAAAAACTATTGTGAAGACAGAATTTTCAATCACAAACAATTCACGATTCACACCAGCTACAAATTTAAAAATCGGAACATATGTTTTAATACTAAATTTTATAACACAAAAATGAAAATATAGAAATTCACAACCGATCTGAAAAGGATCATTTCAAATCATTTACAAAAACCCACTGATTTTACATATAAACCTACTGATACTAACAAAAAAGAAACAATTCAACATCGAAAAATATTTTACCATATAATCCAAAAGAATATGCCCTTCGCGAACTAATATAATTATACTCCTTTACAGGACTAAGAATTCTCAGAAATCAATAACCAACAAAGCCAAAATATAAATCAGCCATCAATCTTACAAAAAACAAGCAAATTGAAAACACTCACTAAAAAATCAAGATATAAACAAAAACAAATACCGCAAAAATGAAATGTTATTCGTAAATTAGAAGAAAAAATTAACCACAAGAATCATACGAAAAGTCACAATAACGCAAATCATCACAACTCCAAATTCAACCACGGAAAGGTTACAAATTTTTCATTCTGAAATCTCAAAAATTACAGAAAGTTGAATTTCAGAAACTCCTTCCTAATTAATATAAACGATTATTAAATTAGATTATCTTAAACTATATCAATTTTTTTATTTCTTTCTCCATTTTTCTTTTTAAGATACTAAATAACTAGTTCAAATTCATTCAATGAGAATCATTTCAAACCATCACCCTATCTTGACACCACTTCCTTAGCCGAGAAATTGCTTACTTCACTTGAATACGGAACTGTAAATAAAAGACCTACAGGTCGAAAATAAGCAACACGCTCAAAATTGACAACTTAATTAAACAAAATATAAATTTTACAACCATCCCCTATCAACTGGTACAAAAATTAACAATATTGTCTCAACCTATTCCCCCATTTTCACCCACGGAAAATTTTTGATTAAGTCTAATGACAAAATCCGATATGATCATTTAGCCTAAAGTCGATATAACTTCGAAAAACCCCCAACCGTCCTTAAAATAAAAACAAAACTAGGAAGCTCATTCCTAGACCTACAGACTTTTCTTCACCAAAAATTGCCACATCCAACCCAATTGTCAAAAATCAATATGCAATCTGGACACACTCGATTTTCGATTCAAAAAAGAAAATTAATTCGGCGAAACAAATCGTTTTTCAAATGCTTCTCTCTCGAGCTGTTCAATATCTAAAAACAATAACTTCAAAAATTCTTTCAATTTTCACCGTTTTTTTTTCAACTTAGTATACTTTTCATTATATTCCTCCTCTTTTTCATAATGTTTTGCAGCTTCTTTGAAATTTTTCACTTCCTCGTGAAAACCCTTCGAAACTTCTCAACAATCCTTGACCACCTCCTCTGGTACGATAATTCAACAACTATTTAAATGTTAAGACATTTTCTCAATAAGAAAGACATCTTTCTTTTTGTCGAAAATTTTTTCACCTACCTCGTTTTTTAATTTTGACAATATGTAAAGGTATAAAAAAATGCAATAATCACCTTTGCACTAGCAACAATCTCCTTAATAATTTTTATAGAAAAATACAATGCAAAACATAGATTTTATCCATAAAAGATAAAAGTTGAATTTTCCAAAGTTTCTAATCAACAACCAAGCCAACAATCCTCACCGACTACGACATCCCAAGAACTCCCAACAACACCAACGTCTAGTCAAACAAACCAACCTCAATCAACGACACGCATTTAATTTCAAGAAAATCCTACACATTCGAAGAAAGACACGCGTTATTATCTGAACCCTTGATACCAGTAGTCCGCCACGCACCTCTAGGCGAACCACAATACGAATCAACATAAACATTTCTCCTTCTCTCCAACAAGACCGTAATAGAACAAGACTTGCAAGTCAAAACCAAAATCAAACATCTAAAATAGAAAGACAAATAATCCATCACCGAACAAAAAAAAGTTTTGCAACACTCAGAATTCATTTAAAAATATCCTAATCACCATCTCCAATCCTTCAGATATTTCTAGTAAAACAATTCGAAGTACCCTCTCCCATCAATGAAACAATTCGAAGTACCCTCTCCCATCATTAAAACGATCTAGTTTATTGCAATCCTACCACCCGAAACCAGGCAACCATAGTTTGGTTCCCTAAAGACACGTGTACCACATATCAAATTGCTAAAATTCAGGCAAGAATGATTAAATTTCATCCAAAATACTTCTTTGAATCAAATCCTTTTGAAAATGTAAAACCTGGTAAGATAAGATCTAACGGACAACGCTGTAAAAATATAGATGGAATAGAAAACAAGTCAACGCGTTGTAAATATACTACAATTTGCTATAAAACACAATACTCAGAAATTCTTGTCGAATACGAAAAAGTTTTGACATGAGAACAAAAAAACTAACCATTAATCCTGCTCAACAGCACCAAAGTTGTAACGACGAAAACTCTTACATACCAGTTACATGTTTAAAAAATTCAGGAAATCCTGGTGGAATACTTCGTCCACAAGATGAAGGCAGCACACGTTCACAAGAAATATCACTCATGAATAACACTTACTTCGGCACAATCCACTATGATAGCCACTTAGATAAAAAATTGAATTACACAATAAAAATAATTTTTCAAGAAATGTCATTATCCGAATTAGAAACACTTCATCCTTTATTTGAACTCGAACGAACACAAATCTTACAACCACTTGCACTAGCAGTATTTAGAATACCTTATGCAGGATATTTTTTATCATGTAAAACGTAAAACTTTATCAATTACGAAGGAAATATACTATGGTAAAACCCATGTGCTAAATAAAAAGTATCGCCAGTATATGTTTTCGAAGACAAACGATCTTACAAAAGAGTCCCTTATTCTACAAAAATAATTTACACTTCGTCGGCACACTTTCCAGAATCACGTATTTTTGGGATACAGCCATCCCATGTGGATCCGAAACTAGCCAAAATGTATTACAGGTAAACGCAAATGAAGACAAATACTATCATCTCACCCCATGCACTACTCTTATGCCCCCATTAAAGAAGTTTTCACCAGAAAGTATCAAAGCTATCGTTCGTAACCCAAACATAGATTTACAATCAATAGCTATACACTCTAGATCCGACATACAACATCACATTCGGACACAACACTTTCATGGTTTTCTTCCAAAAATTGACACTGTCCAAAAACAATCAATAGATCAAAAACTAAGAAAACTCGCTGAAACCACAGGATTCTCTGATATATATGCACAAGACTAGAGCGGATATTTTAAAGATGTATACGACTACCTATATCTTAATGGTGAAAAATATCGCCCGCAAGATATATCACCCTTAATTTTTTTGCTAGGAAGATCCTATTACATCTTAGAAGGGCTGGCTATATTATACAACAAGTTTATTTTTTTTGGATCTCTCTTCTCACTATTGAAAGGAATCTACAACACATGCGCAATACACAGACAAGCGAACAAACAAGAAAGTGTAGCACGCATATTATTTGCAGGATTTTTTGGATTATTTGCGAAGTCAATCAATAAATTTTTTTTAGACGCTCGAATTAGTAAAATTAACAAAAAATATCAACTACACCAAACGCAAATGGTATTTCACAAGACAATACAAGTGCAACACCTACAGCACCAAAACTACAACATTTACAAAAAAACCATTTCTTATCTGTAGTACCAATAAACTATAGAAATACAGCAACAACAGATCATATCTCTCCAAGTCATAGCTACCCACAAAGCGCAGTTTCTCTTATAGTAGTTCACCAACCAAATTTTGACGACACATATCAACAAATTGTAGAACAACCACACACCACCAATTTTCGTTTTCAGTACAACCATCTTTTAAGCCCACGATGAGCCGCAAGATTCGATCCCTCAATCGTTCCCTTTCCTACCTATCCAATCTCCAATGTCACTCCTTTCGCATTTCCCTTTGTGACCTCAGTGTTTCTCCCTTACCCACATTCACTAGTAATTCACCACGCATGGATGCCGATGATTCCATGCACACAAATTTTAACACAATTTCACAATTCAATAACTCTGATATCGATACCCAAGATGAATTTCAAAACTCTGAACCCAGCCTATCCATTTTTTGCAACCCCCCTTCCATCCAATCCATCCTCAATTTTCCGATGAAACCTGCCCAGCCCCTTGTTCTCACACCGACGCAACTCCAATACTTTTCCCAAAGACCAGTGATCAGCCCGACCCCCCTAGCCACGTCACCTACGCACTAGAGCGTGAACTAGACAATTATATCACCTTACAGCAACAGCTTCAAAATACAAAAACACTAACAGTTTATCACGATCCATTTAATCCACTGAATCCTCAACCCAAACACCCACAGCAGTAGAAACCCGAAGCCACCGAGTCTTCAAACGAAATCATCTCAACGCCCAACCCACGCACTTAGCCACCCCGAGAACCCCGACTTTTTCCCTTCCCCCACTTCACAATAATACAAGATAATTCTTAAAATACAACTTTTCATTCTTCCCAAAATACACTTACTACGAAACCACTAACAATTACCAACTGAACTTTTTGACGGGTATAGCCTGTTCCCAACTTTATAATGGGCATCTTACTACCACTTCACTATTCATTAGCACTCCCTCTTACACAATAGCCCAGCCATTAAAGAAATAGGTCAATCCAGATTACAAAAACTAACTATAGCACTGCATGAAAAACAGTATACAACTATAAAACTAACCCAGACATTACATAGATTCGTAGCACAAAGAGCTAACAGATTTTCTATTAACCATTACGACCAGGCTATTGCACGATATATGGAGGACACAGCTATAGAAGAATACCCTAACACTAACCCTCAATTAACTGAAAAAATTTCTCATAAAATTAGAATATGTGTTCATCAATGATATCATGAATAAAAAATATGACAATATAATTTCGACCACACTCAAAATTACTAGTCTTATGAATCCTACTTTAATAAATTTAATCACTTTACACTAACCTTTCACTTCCTCACACCCATGGAATGTGATTTGCACTGTTCACATAAAAATATATTACGCACAAAAATAACTCAAACATACACCTATAATAAACTCATTCATTGCCACTACGTAACTTACACACCATCACGAAATCCACAGCACGGATTTATAAACTTAAATCCAAATACACTTTCTAAATTTTACTCTTTGTATAAAAAACAGTAACATACACAGTATCATCCGTAACTATGACCCAATCAGACAAATGTATAAATTCTGCCCTCTAACCATGTCCATCGAAATTGACGAATGCCGCCCACTTATCATCCCCCATGAATATCTACAGCTGATTGAAGTCCGCATGCTAGAATACATCCATGATTTTAAATATAATCACAAACTGTATAACTTAACCCAAGATACGTCGCATGACTTCTCATTAAGTCATGAAGAACACAACATCAACCGAGCACTTGAGCTTTTATGGACTCTTCTTCAGACTAAAAACGTCATTCGCATGCTTGTAAAACTCCTCACATCATCAGACACTTCTCGCTCTAATTTCCCAAATGGGTTTTTCGACAAAGACAACCCTTTGTAGTTATAATTAAAGATTTTAACTAGCAAATAAAAAAAAAACACTCACCATTCTTGATATATGTCTCACTTTTTTTTGTTAGATTTCACCGTTCATTCATCTAAAACAACAAAACAAATTTAATTTCAAAATTTCTTTTCAAAAAATGAATTTATGAAATAAAAAATGAGATAATTAATGAATTTTAAGTTTCAACGTTCACTCATAACAATTCTAACTTGCTTCCCCACGTTTCAAGCTTTCCTTTAACCCGGTTGAAAGGAGTAATAAGAGTAAGCGAAACTAACCAACGCAGCTTATTTAAGCTACAAAACCATAAACTAATGGCATGGCTAAGAAAGAAAATCCCACGGTACCCAAAAAGATTAAACCCAGATTAAAACTGGATAAATCATTCTCTTGAAATCCGCTTTCAAATTTTTTTGAAACCAAAAAAACACATGATTGTCCACAGACAAACCAAAAACAAATTATTCTATTTTTGAGAAAAGGATAGAAACAAAACAAAAAAGAGAGAAAAACATCTAATGAAAATGAAACAAAAGATTAAATACATACAGACACTATGTCCTAAGAGATCATAAAATGTAACGCACTCCTGGCATCACCAACCAGAGGGACGACCTGAGCATGCTCTATAGCCGACCTAATCCACCGCGCTACCCCCACGCGTTGTGACCTACACTCTTTTTTTGAGGAGAGTTGCTCCAGGGTGAGCGACTCTTTAAAATAACAGAACTAAAATAAAACGCTTTTGCGAAAAGAAATAATAATAAATCATACGTAAAAACAGACTTCACTAACAAAATGTAGATATAATAATGCATTATGATGAAATAGTTTGTTAGAGCCCAAGGAACGAGCAGCAAAGGAGAAAAAACTCGTCTATTACATTACAACTCTGGTACGGCAAATCTATTTGATTTGTTGCCGTAGTCACTACCCTCAAAGGATTTAAAATATGGACTCAGCATCGCAGCAAAGGAAACCCAAAGAAACAGACCAAATGCCATCTGGATGTTGATCTCATAAACCGATATTAGCCACTGGGCACTTCACACGGAAAAGTCAAACTTCACCATGCACGTAGTCTCGCTCTAAGCTTAACGAAATCGATAAATCATTGCATCGATCTGAATTCTTGACACAATCACCCAAGGCAATCCACGATCAACGAGACTTATCTTTGAAACACGAACAAACGAATTTTTTTCTCTGTTCTCAAACAATTACACCTCTCCTCTCTTCAGGAAGTCACTGCTCAAACTTCTAAAAGACAACTACTTCACAAGGCCTTCACTACAATGAACATTAAAAAAACTAACAACTCGCTGTACCCCGGACGGTTGGAACCAGTTCTAAACTAGACTTTATAAACCAATTATAATATTGATAAAACTATATCTATAAAATATTACTAACTTACCAATCAGATTCCATCACTAACATTGAAACTTAATTGTAAGTGCTGAAACTACTTGTAGTTTTAGCACCACAACAGTTTGAATAAATCTTAGACTACAGTTGTTCTCCTTCTGGATAAACTGCAAGAACTAACTCGCAAAGACCAGTATAAACTATATCTACTGAGACTAGTAGAAATAGGAGTAAGATTAAGATTGGTATTAGACTAAGAAGTTGCACGAACCTCTCCGGCCGAAAATAAGATAGCGTGACGAACAGACGGTGTGCCTTATCTGAAATTACGCTATAAGTACAGATCCCAGTCATAATTCAAAATGCATCGATTAAAAAAATTGTAGCTGCCCAACATATCTTTGCAATAATGATTTATTGCCAAAAAAAGACCACTATGCTGTCGGAACTTGAATTTTCCCATGAAGCAATTTTTTATTCAATAAAAAGGAGGACTTAGTTTTAATCATCGCAAAATGTGGGCCGTGGAACAAATTCCCATTTTGCTGAAATCGTTTTTATTCATATTGTTATTACTTACCAATAGTTTCAATTCATGCAATCAGATTTTGTCGGTTTATAGTACCTCCACTAGCAGGATAAGGCACCTACATACTTTTGTTATTCGAATTAGTTAGCAGTGACAAACCCATCTTTTGCAGTAAATCGATTTGTGTAATCCGATAAGTTCAATCAAAGTTTCGAGGTCAAAATGGCAGTTTGCGCTCGAGGCGATTTCTCACTTCAAACGTGCTCTTTTGTTCTTAGACCTATGTTATGATTGAGTTGATTATTTGTTCTCATGAATCAATTTTTTGCACCTGAGTTTAACTTTGATTATGGGTTGCATTCATTCTATACGCCAAGTAAAATACTTTGGGCATGCAAGAACAACAAGGCCATCAGGCTCAGATTTTTAGTATACGCTTCTTAAACCCCAAAAAATTTAAAATTTCAAAGGTCTTGAAGGATACCTACAAATGCGTACGTGCTTTGTCGTTGCTGTTCGGTGTTTCACTTGACAATTTATTCACTCTGAGGAATTCCTGATGGTCAGATCTCTATGCTCAGCAGCACTGAACCCCAACGTTATATTTCGAAATGTAATAATAAACAGATGAGCGGAATTAATAATTTTTAATACTGCAATGCTATCTAATTGTCTTCAGAAGTCAACTCAGATATGGACTATTTGTTGCTGCTATGATAAAATTATAGAAATGATATTGCCATCATGAGTCATCAGTAGAGCAGGAGAGTAACGACTAGTGATGAAGCTCAGTAAAATTGAAGGTGAAATGCTAACTATAGTGGTCTTCAATTTTTTAGGATAAAAATCAGCTCGAGAAAGCATATACTTGAAAACTGTCTTCATCCAGCGTGCAATTTTTTTATCAAACAGAAAACCATCTTGTGTGCAATTTTGGGATTTTTTCCAGAAAATGTAATAAAAACGTGACCAGTTCAGCGTTTTTAATAGCTAATTTTTGAATTTCCTAGCTCCTATTAAAGCTATAAGTGTTTCTTTAGTCATGAAAACGCGCCACTCGCACCTCACTCTAGAGCTGTGAATTGTTTGATAAACGAAATTGATTAACCTCTGTGATTCCAAGAGGAAAACCTAAGTATTTTAAAACTAGAATTGGGAACTACTGGCTTCGACTAATTTGCGGACAAAGTATTTGCAGATAAATGTTTGCGATTTTCCAAAATCACAGAGATTTTTGAATTCTAGTTTGAGGAAATGTGGCTTTTCGGAAAAACTCATGTTTTGAGTACCAGGAAAAGTGTATGGAGAAGACATGTTGATGATGATGCTGACGATTATGATACGGTTCAGATACACAACGTATTTTGATTAACCAGAGGCGGATCTCGGTTGTTTCAACTGAGCTAATTGATTTTCTGAAAAATCCTTTTTTGTTAAACTTTCAGCGCTCTCTGCAATTGTCTAGAAAAAACTTTTTTTTTGGTTTTTTGAAGTCTTAGAACCAAAAATTGAGTTTTCTTTTGGCGGCTCCCTTCTCAAAATTAGTTTATTAGAGCCAAGGGCACGTCTGGAAAAAATTAAGCGTATTTTGTCCAAGAACCAGTCTCGTAAATTAGTACCAAAGATAGGATTCTTCCTGTGGCGAAGGGGGAAGGCGTCCGATCCTCAAAACGTCCTTGTACCTAACGCATTTGAACAACAGTTTGACAACTTATTAGATATTACCACCTTTTTTATAGAAGTAAAGTACATGTGTTAATACATCTAACTTTTAGCTGGACGTAGCATGAATATTATCGAGTAGTAGTTTTATGTTGCATGTTTAGACAATGCAACATATTCTGTCTCTGCCCTACAAAATTAGAGACCCTGGTGTGAACGAAGTAACACTTGGAATATACGCTAAATGTGCCAACATCCCCCTCAGAACAAACCCGTTCCACAGCACCCCCAAGGAATCTTTCAAGCCATACCCCCTCAACTCCATATCAATACCCAACTGCAGTGCTAATTTCTCCCACTTCTGGAAGACAGTATCAGCAGCTGCGGCTGAGACTGTGGCTGCAGTTGAATTAGCAGAGCAGAGAACAAATCATTCGGGCGCCTCATCCGATTGGGGGGCAGGTGAGCTGAAGCTGACGAAGGCGAGGAGTGGGTGGGAGCCGACGACGGAGTTGCTGCAGGGCTTCAACAAAACAGACGAGGTGACAGGCAGAGTGAGGTCAGCTGCCACCAAATTGACAGTTGAGAGAGAACCTCTCTCGCACATCTGCTCGCCCTCTAGCGGCCATCGCCGTAGCTCAAACCACATCCATCTCATGTTTGTCATCATATCAGCACCCGCACATTTTGCCCTGAGATCTGCTATCAGAAACACATGGGGAAAGTTAAAATTCCACAATGGTGAGAATTTATTTTTAAAATTTTGTTTCCAACAAGATCCCAGCGGTGATTTATTGGTCGAATGAAACTGACAAATAAAAGTGATGATTTATTGTTTTTGATGTTAGCTAAGAAAATGATCCTTTTTCAATTATGGCTACCGAAAACAGGAAACTTCTCAATCCACTTGTTTTTTTTTTTGGTTTTTGGCAACCTTGTTTGTCTAATGTTGTGACCTAAGCTGCTGCTGTTTCAGGAGTTGAGATATCGCGAGTGTTTGTGCTGGGCTTGCCGGCAGATGACGACGGAGACCTGCTGTACTCAAACATAGAGGCTGAGGCTGATATTTACGAGGACATTGTCGTGTTCCAGCTCATTGACAACTACCGCAACGCCACTCCCAAAACGATCAATGGGTTAAACTGGGCTCTGGAGAACTGTGGGAGTGTGGACTACATCCAGAAGATAGACGACGACGCCATGGTCAACGTATTTGGACTGACTTATTATATCTCGCATTTTGCACCCAGTGAACGGCTCTACATGGGCCAGATCTCGAAGCAGGGCAAAGTGATGCGCAAGTTCGAAAAGGGAATGCCGGACAAGTTCAAGAAGTGGATCATCGACAAAGACCAGTATCCACCGGATACCTACCCGCCTTACGCTCTGGGGGGACCTGGGTATGTTCTATCACGTGACGTTGCAATGCAGTTTGTGGAGGAAGCGTGGCGAACGGAGATTTTTGTATTTGAAGATGCCTATGTTGGTATTTTGAACACTAAAATCAAAATCAATCCTGTCAGTCATTACCTGTTCAATAACAATGCCGTGGACAACACTCGCTGCGACTGCCACAAGTACTACGCTGCCCATTACCTGTCCTCCGCTCAGATGTGCGTCAACTGGTTTCATCTACACAGCCAATTGGTCAAGTGTCAGATCAGAAAGTGCAATTTCTAGTCGGCAAATAATTGTATTATTCAAATATCCCCCACTCCTATCACCGCGAGCAATGTCCTGGTCCAGCCAGCAACTGTACATGCATCGCTCAGACCGCACAAAACTCCTCCACATCTGTCCTACTCCTCCTCCTCATCCTCCTCCTCCCTCTCCTGCTCCTGCTCCTCCTCTTCGTCAACGCCTTTCTCCTGTAAATTGGACTGCTTGATTCTGCTTTCACAGATAGGCAGCTCTGTTCTAATCTACTCTGACTGTTGTCTTTCCTGTTCCAGTATTCGACGAAACCAATAGACCGCGAGCAACACACAACATAGAAGAAAAACAGCCACTAAAACTCTCTAAATCCCAGTTCTTTTGATATAATTTTTTCTGTATATTTTTGCCAGCTTTATGAAGATTGCTAGTCACATTTAGCAATTCGTTCAAACTTTGAAAACCACTTTTTTGGAATGTAATTAATATGATAGAGAAAAGTAGTTACCCAAAACGAGATTTTTCACCTAATTTGAAGCAAAATTTGAGCGGTTTGAGCGGTTTTTTTAGACGATTGCGTTCAAAATCTTGCTTTAAAATGAGCGGTTTGAGTAGTTTTTGAACGGTTTATTTGAGAAAACCGCCAAAACCGTTCAAATCTTGCGTGGTTTTTTTTAGATAAACCGTTCAAAAACCGCTCATTCTGAAGCAAGATTTTGAGCGCAATTGTCTAAAATGAACCGCTCAAGCCGCTCAAATCTTGAGCGGTTTTTGAGTGTTTTTTAGATAAACCGCTCAAAACCGTTCAAATCTTGCGCGGTTTTTGAGCGGTTTTTTTAGATAAACCGTTCAAAACCGTTCATATCTTGAGCAAGATTTTGAGCGCAATCGTCTAAAAAAACCGCTCAAACCGCTCAAATCTTGCTTCAAATTAAGTGAAAAATCTCGAGTCTGTACGTATGTGTGAACAGCAGTGTGTTTGCCTAGGCTGCTTCTTGGGTTTTCTACTATTGAGAAAAAAATCAATAAGCACGCGTTTCTTTAAGTTTGGTCAAACGCTGAGAAATTAGAATAACGGGTGAGCTACATGTTCAAAATGTCTTAAGAAACAGATGATATATTTTTCAGCTAATTAGCCAGGAAATTTTTTATTAGCTTAAATTAATGCTTGTAACTGCTCTTTCAAATTTTGGCGAAAAAAACAGGTTGGGCAATTGCCGAACCGGGATTATCAAATGAAACTTAAAGCTGCAATTTTTTTAACTTTCCAAAAATTTTAATAAAATTCAGCTGACAGAAAAAAAGAAAGAACTCGCAGCCATTTAAATGATAAACTTCTTGAATATTATATGATAGACAATGTCTTAAACCGATCGGCCATATGTTCTCGTTGTATGTTCAACTATAGCATAAATTATTGTGGTTACGATCCTATTTTACCATTTGCTCAGCAACACCCTCACCCCCAGTGGAGGCGAGAAACGGAGCGAGTTTAACGACAAACCTTAGTAATTGGCCTAATAGGGTCTTAACGGTTGCGGCGTGAGGGACGTTATCTTTACCGTAGTGCAACGCAGTTACTCGACCTAAGGGCTTTGACCAGGAAGGCTGCTGGTATCGACAATCCAAATGAGATCACCATTTCGAAAATCACGGTGCGTCTCGGCATGCCCTTTTGAGCGCTTTTTCAATGAAATGTTGTGTTCCCTCCGCCAGCGCTGTCAAATTGCGTTTGCGTAGGCTTGGTCAAAATTTTCATCCAGTTTTAGCGACGGAAACCTAACTGAGTTCTCGCCTAGTCGCAAATGGTTAGGCGCTAATGCTTTCAAGTCAGTTAAGTCGGGACCAATGGACGTTATTGGACGGGCCCCTAATGATTTAGTTTACTAAGGAAAACAAGTTTGAAAATACCTCATCCGTTAAATTGCGATTATCATGGATTGCGTAGTAAAACACGTTTACAACAGCTCACTAACTTTCCCAGGACCCAACATAGTGCGGCACGCCAGGAGTATTGTACTTCCATTTAATCCCGTCATACACTAACAATGAGGGTCATGTACATTCCAATTTTCTAAGCAAACAGAAATCTTTTCTTTGCTCCAACGAAATTGGTACCGTTGTCTGCAAACACAACGCTTGGCGTACTACGGCTGGTGATAAATCTTTCAACCCCCGCCCTTAGAGCCGCTGACGGAATAGCTTCGACGTGTACGTAATGTTGTACGTGTAAAAAAAGACGTGTACGCAAACAATCATGTAAAGTGAATCAAAATAGTCCCCCCAGCGTTACTGACTGGCTGTTGTTGATAATCAAGCCGTTAGAGAGGGTGGTCAAACATCAATGGATGTAATGTGCGTGCCCTGCTTTTTCTGCAGTTAAAACAATAATCCTCAATTGCACGGGTGTTAGCTCGCAGACCCATCACCGCAAACCCCATATGTATTATGGATCGCAAGTAATCCAAGTGTTGATGAATGTGGCCGAAGTGCATATGACTAAGAAACACTTTCATCAATAACTGACGAGAATCCGCAAAGATGGGAAGCTTAGTTTCGAAGTTTTTTCTGCAGAATTTTTTGAAAGGATAGTATTGATAACATCCAGATTCGGTTTGAAAGGCCACTCATCGTCTAAGAGGAATATCAGACCCCTGACTCAATTGCTTTCAATGAGGCATTCCGGTGATTTTACGCGTGCCCCAGTGCCCGCGAGATTATTTGCACTATTCACGTGGAATCATTACCACCAAGTGGGAGTTCCCTAATTCACAAACACGGTTTGCGACAAAAGACCGTAACTTATCGCCGGAGAGTAGCCATTGTAACCTCGGAAGGCTATCGGTTCAAACGAAGTTGCGGGTTATACTGATTGAAAGTGCGCATAGTATATCTTCTTTTACCGAGATACCTGTAAGATTGCCTGCATTTCCAGCTTCGGAAGGAACAAAGCCATCATTAGTGCTATCCTTGCTCTGCAAAATACAGTCGCAAGTTCTTTCTTTATGAGTCTGAGTAACCCGAACTTGAAGGAAACCAACCGCTCAAACGACTTCTTATGAGCTCTCTCCAAATATATACAGCTCGTATTGATCAAATGGGTTACTGAAGTAGCACTGGGAAGTGACTATTTCTCCTAGGACAACCAGTCTTCAATGCCAGTCAATGAAATGCTTCCAGAGCGCTTCGGAAAGGAACCATCACATTCAGAAATGTCTTCAAGAAGCAGGCGATCTCTTGCCGTGCGAAGAGCCACTAAGTTAATAGGGTCGGAGACCCATGAAATAAAACTGTGATCAGTTCGTTGCGTAATGGATGTTTGGAACTCACTGTTAATTCCACGAATTAAGACTGTAAAATCATTTCAATAGTTCAGTTTTAGCCCTAACACATGATATTTCAAATGGAAAAATTGTCAATTGAAGAGTATATGTTTACTTAAATTACAAGACCACTACTAACAAACTTGGTGAGACGGACTAGCCCTCAATTTAAGAAAGTTCACCAGATTCTTGCTTATTCTCCTTGCATCTCCGCAATTTTTGAATGGATCTAAGAAATCATCAAAAAAAACATAGTAAATTCTGCTCTAGAAGCTTCAGGAAATTTTTCGACATCATCTCTGGCTGTTTTCTGAACTAAGAAATTCGGGTACGTTCGGGATTCCCGGGCACCGAAACTATAGCGGGCTTACTGAAAAACTTCCACATCCACTGGGGCATCCTCCGGCCACGAAAAGCGCACAGCAGACTAAACATAAGGGGGGTACCGCAAGCTGGAAGAATATACCCTCGATGCCCGCGTAGACGGCAACTGATGATGGCGGAAGCGCATTAGATCGTGTAACAAACTCAAGCTGAAGTTCAGGCCCAAAGAGCAAAGATTTGTTTAAAGACTAGCCGTGGAGTTTTGACGCCCGATTTAAAATCCGATGAACCTCACTTTGCTGGTTTGTGTGGAGGACGGGATGTCGACAAAACGCAGCTCACGGGTGGATAAAAGCTACGGTTCGTGCGATTTAAATGGAATGACAAAACCTTTAATAAGGTCGTCTTTTGTTTGTCTCAGTGTATTTATTTATTAAACCTCGATCTTTTTCGAGCCATTTTTCATGCGTCATGAACTAGCGTTGAGTAGTAATTATTGGTTATTTACTGCTACAATTGGCCCACAACTTTCTTACCCATTACCTTCACCATCATTATATGTTGATGATTCAAAATAGTTATGCGCCCGCTGATCGGCTGCGGAACAAGCATCAGCTTGATTGAATAAACGGCTTTGATACTGCACTTACAACAAGTTGATAACAACCCAGATGGTGAGGGAGGTTGGTCTCTCAGAACACATCCTACCGAGAGAGGAGCAGCCACTGGAATTTCTCTACCCTTATCATGAATATAACCGGGCATGCAATTCTGGTGGTCAAAATCCTGACCTTTTATTTTTTCGATGTCCAAAAAATCAAACCAAGTTGTTTTGATTGTTTCAAGTGTGAATTTTTTTTCTTGAAAAACCATAACATCAATGTATCAGACCCAACTTACTAATCACATAATCAGTTTTTTCTATATCAGCGGATAAAATTACTTGACTAATTCAGTCAAAATATTATCCGTTGAATCAAAACTTTTTAGGATCAAATCAATTTTTTCCTAACATTTTCAGACGGCTGGCCCAACTTGCGGAAATCTGGGTTTGATTTCTCGCGGAATCACAAAAAACGAGAGTGTTATCAGTTGAGAGAGCTTAGATGAAAGACAACTCAATAACCTAAAGAAAAACTTTACCGTCCTGTACGGATGCGGAACAAAATGACGTTTACTTTTCCGCGGGAGCTTTTCTGGTAGAAGATATACTTTTTTTCCTTTTGAGCAGAAACTGTGCAATCTGCGTCATGCAATATAACACTGTGCGTTTTTTGGGACTCAGGTTTTTTGCATTCTTTTCAGTCTCTGGGTAATTGCGGAACATGTGGTCCCCAAGGAAACAGCAGAAACAACCTTTTTTCTAAGCAAAAAATTTCGCCTCTAGGAGAATGTTTTTTCCCTTGAAGACTTTGCAACCCCATAACGGATGTTTTCAGGCACACGACATGCGGGACATATATTCAACTTTGCTTGGCTTAGTACTAAAAGAAAAAAATGGGTGGTAGTTTTCGCCTGACGGCATTCGGTTATTGCTGGGATACTCGCTCGTGTTGCGATTGAAAGTGTAAATTGCTCGTCTGCTATTCAACTGTTCTGGAACAGATTTTGGAGGCGCAGATGATGTTACCATTTCAAATACGTGCAATGTTCCAATCAAAGTTAACGGGTTAACAACTGAAGGGGCCGTTTTTGCATTTGAAGGAAATCACAATGCGATGTTTGGGTTATAGAACTGGCTGAAGTTTTTATAAAGAACTACAGAGTGTACTGCTAAAATAATTTTCTTATGAGAGGTAAATTTGAAAAAGACAGCGATGGAAAAAGTTCAAAAATAGCAAAACAAGATAATCAATTATCCACTGATTTGCACCTGAAAACCGGTGTGGTGGTATATCAGTTTGAGGTTTAGTCGACATATAAATGCCTTTTTTGCGCTGAGCATCAGTGCCGGCAGCAAACTGCATATTGCTACCTTGTTGAAGATAAACCAGACTAATAGAGCGTTTCCCACAAGAAGGAAATCCGCCGGACGCTTACTAAACCGTAACCAATCCGGAAGTGTATGCGATCGGTTCGGTTACGGTCACTGACTTCAAGTTAGGATTATTTTCCAATCAAGTTTCCATTCATTTGTATGCTGTTTCACTGTGAGAGCTCAGCAAGCTGGCAAACAAGTCAACATAGTCGGAGTCCTCTTCCAATTCAGCTTCAGATGTTTTCGCTTCAACATATTTTTTCTATTTTCCTCAGTAAGTTGTGCATCTTCCACTTTTTGCTTATTTTCTAGCTCCAAAAACTTCAGTTTTAGTTGGCGCTTTGATGCTTCAAATTTTCGACATCTTCGGTTCCGAACTTAACCAATAAAGACTATTTTCATTGCGACAGTTTAATCCAACCTCATACCCTCAACCGAGATTTTTTGGAAAATTTCAAAAGCCACTTCCTATGAACGCTATTAGCCAGACCATGCTTATTCTTCAGATCCTATACAGTTCCTAGCGTTCTGAATTACCTACCTCAAGGTGTCTTTATGTCACCGGGTCAAGCCACTGGTTCAATTCTTCACAAATTTAATCTCTATTTTTAGCCTTTTCTGCCCTTTGACTAATGTCATCAATTAAAACAACTGTTCCAAGAAAACGTTCGCGTTTTTGTATTTCTCAACAATTATCTTTTGTTTTTTCTTCGCTATGGCTGCTTGAATGTATTGTTGAACCTTGAGAGCTCAACTCTAATTTAACGCCGAGCCTCAAGAAGCTCAGTACTTTTTGGCCTGGTTCTTCTGTACGCTTCTGGTTCCCTGAGACAAACTGCTTAAATCTGCTTTTCAATTCAAAATAGGGAGGTATCAAACGTTGACTAATTCAAAAAACTACAGAGTATTTACGCAATGCAACACAAATGCAACACTCTTAGCGACTAATAGGAGAATCAGAAAAAACTATTTCTACTTTTTTCGCAACCGCAACAACTTATCCTTAAATTGACGTTTCGATATCAAAAGATCGACTATTATAAAACTGAACATCGAAACTGTTTTTGAATTGGATAATTTTTGTCTCAACCAGTAAGAAAATGAAAAATAGTTTAGACCTTTTTCATCAAAAGTTTAAGTAATTTAACGGCGTCTTCTTACAGCACCAATTTTGAGCGTGTGATCACGTTCACACTTTTGGCAGACAAAATCTTGTCAATCAAGGTCACACAAAGCCTTTTTTATGAACTAGTTTAAAGAACTAAACAGAAACAGAAAATTTTTTTTAATGGGTTGGAATCCCGTTATCAGTGTGCATTCGACATGTTTCATGTTTTCTAATTGCCTGCACGAGTCCCGAACCGACGCCAAAGCTCTTTTTTTCATGGCTTGCTGCTGGTTTAGACCCCCATATTGCTCTTGATGTATTGTCAATTAGAGCTCAACTTACTGTATTTAAGTTCCTAATTTACTTTTTGCTCAGCAACAGAGTTGCTAGCTTTTAATCTCATCTATTCGATGAAGCATGAAACAAGAGACATTGCCAATGCCGGAAAACAGGCTCAGGTAGGCTAATTACTAGGGCGACCACATTTTAACCGTATTTTTGTTGAATTTTAACCTAACCTTTCGTGAGTTTTAACTTTTATTAACTTTTACAGTTTTTCGGAAAAAAATGTTTTTTGACTTAATGAGTTCAAAAAAACGTCTCTGCGGAAAATTTTATTGATTTTGGACTGATCCGAAATGGCTGTTTTCGGCATCTTGTTGCAATGTACAGTTCAATTGAGACTTGAGATGAGCGGTGTTGCAAAAGTTAATGTGCGTGCGAGG